>NC_138777.1:233057950-233175450 GCF_965119305.1 Pelophylax lessonae | reverse complement strand
GTCCTGTGCCCAGCACTCTGTGTATTATGCAGTCCTGTGCCCAGTGCTCTGTGTATTATGCAGTCCTGTACCCAGCGCTCTGTGTATTATGCAGTCGTGTGTCCGGTGCCCTGTGTATTATGTAGTCCTGTGCCCAGCACTCTGTGTATTATGCAGTCCTGTGCCCAGTGCTCTGTGTATTATGCAGTCCTGTACCCAGCGCTCTGTGTATTATGTAGTACTGTGCCCAGTGCTCTGTGTATTATGAAGTCCTGTACCCAGCGCTCTGTGTATTATGCAGTCCTGTACCCAGCGCTCTGTGTATTATGCAGTCCTGTACCCAGCGCTCTGTGTATTATGCAGTCCTGTACCCAGCGCTCTGTGTATTATGCAGTCCTGTACCCAGCGCTCTGTGTATTATGTAGTACTGTACCCAGCACTCTGTGTATTATGTAGTACTGTGCCCAGTGCTCTGTGTATTACGCAGTGCTGTGCCCACCGCTCTGTGTATTATGTAGTACTGTACCCAGCTCTCTGTGTATTATGCAGTCCTGTGCCCAGCTCTCTGTGTATTATGCAGTCCTGTGCCCAGCGCTCTGTGTATTATGTAGTCCTGTGCCATTTGCCAATAAAAAAATAAATATGTCCCCGGATTTCATTTTAACCACTTTATGACCGCTTTACATAGATTTACTGTGGCACTCTGCTACTTACAGGCAAAGCGACGTAGACCTGTAGGGGGCGAGTGCGCGCCGTCGCTGGCGCGCTCCCGCTCTTTCCCTGGGGAGCCAGCGCGTGTGAACCGGCGGCTCTGAGAAGGATGGACGGCTGATGTGAACACAGCCCTCTGTCATTCTCCCTGAAGTAATCACAGAGGCTATGCGATTCTGCTGTATAGGATCACATGTCTCTGTGATTACTTCCCAAGCCACGCCCCCTGACAGTTAGAATCACGCCCCTAGGGACACACTTAACCCCTTGATTACCAATAAAGTTAACCCCTTCCCTGCCAGTGTCATTATTACAGTCACAGTGCATATTTTTAGCCCTGATTACTGCAGTAATGTCACTATTACCCCCAAAAGTGTCAAAAATGTCAGTTAGGGGTCCGATCTGTCCGCTGCAATGTCAAAGTCCCGCAAAAATAATTGCTGATCACCGCCATTGCTAGTTAAAAAAAAAAACAATAAAAATGACATAAATCTTTCCCGTAGTTAGTAAACGCAATAACTTTTGCGCAAACCAATCAAAATACTCTTATTCTGATTTTTTACCAAAAATATGTAGTAGAAAACAAATTAGCCTAAAATGTTAAAAAATTTAGATTTTTACATTTTTTTTTGAGAATTTCATATAAAAAAAATGTGAAAAATATTTTTATTTCTTCAAAATTGTCGCTCTTTTTTTTGTTTATAGCGCAAAAAATAAAAATGGCAGAGTTGATCAAATACCACCAAAAGAAATCTCTATTTGTGGGAAAAAAAGGACGTCAATTTTATTTGGGTACAGGGTCGCACGACTGCGCAATTGTCCGTTAAAGTAACGCAGTGCCGAATCGCAAAATATGGCCTGGTCATTAAGGGGAAAAATCCAGAAATGGTTAACAAATTTCATACAAATTAGCATCACAGAATGATAATTGGTTCTGTATTCTCTAAAAAGGGGCGGTACTGGAAGGTTGGTAGTGGGTGGAACCAAGGGACTTTGCTCGGAGTGGTGGGTAGGGGGTGGAACCAAGGAACTTTGCTCGGAGGTGGGTAGGGGTGGAACCAAGGGACTTTGCTCGGAGGTGGGTAGGGGGTGGAACCAAGGGACTTTGCTCGGAGAGGTGGGTAGGGGGTGGAACCAAGGGACTTTGCTTGGAGGTGGGTAGGGGGTGGAACCAAGGGACTTTGCTCGGAGGTGGGTAGGGGGTAGAACCAAGAGACTTTGCTCGGAGGTTGGTAGTGGGTGGAACCAGTGGTGGGATTCAGCCGGTACGCACCGGTTCCATAGAACCGGTTACTAACTTTCTGCAAGTTCGCAGAACCGGCTGATCCCTCTGCGTGTCTAAGGACGCGCAGTACAATTGGGAATGTCCCACGCTCGGACCGTGCAGCCGCAGACGTGGCGGCCGGGGAGCAGAGCAGTGCGCCCTGACCCGCCCATTCTGTGACAATAGCGAATGAAAATTCGCTATTGTCACACGGATCCTACTCCTGGCCAATCAGGGAGCGGGTCCTCCCGTTTCCTGATTGGCCGAAAGGCAAACCCCGTGCCATTGGACGAGGAGGCGGGAGGACTGAGAACTCGGAGATGCGGGGAGCCGGGGACTGAAGAGAAACTGCGTGACCGTCCGTGAGGTAAGTGCATGGGTCTCGCGGGGGGATCACTGGCACTCTGCAATTATTGGGGGCAATGCTGTGGAGCTCTGCAATTATTGGGGGCAATGCTGTGGCGCTCTGCAATTATTGGGGGCATTGCTGTGGCACTCTGCAATTATTGGGGGCAATGCTGTGGGCACTCTGCATTGATTGGGGGCAATGCTGTGGGCACTCTGCAATTATTGGGGGCAATGCTGTGGGCACTCTGCAATCATTGGGGGCAATGCTGTGGCACTCTGCAATTATTGGGGGCAATGCTGTGGCGCTCTGCAATCATTGGGGGCAATGCTGTGGCACTCTGCAATTATTGGGGGCAATGCTGTGGCGCTCTGCAATCATTGGGGGCAATGCTGTGGTACTCTGCATTTATTGGGGGAAATGCTGTGGACACTCTGCAATTATTGGGGGCAATGCTGTGGCACTCTGAAATTATTGGGGGCATTGCTGTGGTACTCTGCATTTATTGGGGGAAATGCTGTGGGCATGCTGCAATTATTGGGGGCAATGCAGTGGGCACTCTGCAATTATTGGGGGCAATGCTGTGGGCACTCTGCAATTATTGGGGGCAATGCTGTGGGCCAGGGGAGGACTGGGAGGGGGGGCAGGGTGGCAATCGCCCCCCGGGCTGCTCTGATGGCAGGTAAAAAGGCCACACTCGGCTGGATTTATGTAGGGGCCAGACACTGTATACAGCTGCCGGTGGCCTCTACACAATGTTATATTTGCAGAGCTGCAGTGGAGCGGTATGAGTGTGCAGAGTACGCTCCTGCATCCCGCCGGCAAAATACTAACAGTCACTTCCCTGTTAGGCAGAGTGATCTCCGCCCAACATAAGCTTCCTAGGTCACTCGAGCGCAGGAGAAATACTGTTTTTCTAGCTTCCTAGGCTCCTAGGCCTTGCCTGGCGTGATGTCATGTATTTTTGTTAAACCTCCTTTGTTGCTATTAACATTAAATTACTGTATGTTACCACATTGCATCATGTTTGTCTTGCTTCATAACAATCAATATCCATTATAAAACCAGGTGGCCATGGATGGTGAGCTGATTTGGTGGCTCAATGGGCCACTTTATTGTACTTGCCCCCCAGGCCTAAGGCTGCCAGCCCTCCCCTGCTGTGGGAACTCTGCATTGATTGGGGGCAATGCTGGGGGCACTCTGCAATTATTGGGGGCAATGCTGTGGGCACTCTGCAATTATTGGGGGCAATGCTGTGGGCACCCTGCATTGATTGGGGGCAATGCTGCGGGCACTCTGCAATCATTGGGGGCAATGCTGTGGGCACTCTGCAATCATTGGGGGCAATGCTGGGAGCACTCTGCAATGATCATTGGGGGCAATGCTGTGGGCACCCTGCAATGATCATTGGGGGCAATGCTGTGGCACTCTGCAATGATCATTGGGGGCAATGCTGTGGGCACTCTGCAATCATTGGGGGCAATGCTGTGGGCACTCTGCAATCATTGGGGGCAATGCTGGGGGCACTCTGCAATCATCGGGGGCAATGATGTGGGCACTCTGCAATCATTGGGGGCAATGCTGTGGTACTCTGCAATCATTGGGGGCAATGCTGTGGCAATATGCAATGATTGAGGGCAATGCTGTGGCACTCTGCAATCATTGGGGGCAATGCTGTGGTCTCTCTGCATTGAAAGGGGGGCACGCTGGTCTCTGCATTGAAAGGGGGGCACGCTGGTCACTGTGCATGGAAAGGGGGGCACGCTGGTCACTGTGCATTGAAAGGGGGCACGCTGGTCACTGTGCATTAAAAGGGGGCACGCTGGTCATTCTGCTGGGAAAGTCGGAACTGGTTACTAAAATTTTTGAATCCCACCACTAGGTGGAATCAAGAGACTTTGCTCGGAGGTGGGTAAGGGGTAGAACCAAGAGACTTTGCTCTGAGGTTGGTAGTGGGTGGAACCAAGAGACTTTGCTCGGAGGTGGGTAGGGGGTGGAACCAAGGGACTTTGCTCAGAGAGGAGGGTAGGGGGTGGAACCAAGGGACTTTGCTCGGAGGTGGGTAGGGGGTGGAATCAAGGGACTTTGCTCAGAGGTGGGTAGGGGGTGGAACCAAGGGACTTTGCTCGGAGGTGGGTAGGGGGTGGAACCAAGGGACTTTGCTCGGAGTGGTGGGTAGGGGTGGAACCAAGGGACTTTGCTCGGAGGTGGGTAGGGGGTGGAACCAAGGGACTTTGCTCGGAGGTGGGTAGGGGGTGGAACCAAGGGACTTTGCTCGGAGAGGAGGGTAGGGGGTGGAACCAAGGGACTTTGCTCGGAGGTGGGTAGGGGGTGGAACCAAGGAAGTTTGCTTGGAGGTGGGTAGGGGGTTGAACCAAGGGACTTTGCTCGGAGGTGGGTAGGGGGTGGAACCAAGGGACTTTGCTCAAAGAGGTGGGTAGGGGGTGGAAACAAGGGACTTTGCTCAGAGGTGGGTAGGGGGTGGAGATAAGGGGGGGACTTAGAAGGGGGCAGTTCCGGCACCTATTCCCAAAAAAAAAGCCCTGTTTAGGATAACATTTAAAACATGAAATAAGAAGAGTGGGAGCCCCCCATAATGGGCTCAGCAGGCGTACAGACCTGGAAACTCAGCTCAGGGCGTCACCAATAGGGTGGTCGGATATTTCAATAAAAGTGGAATTTTCCTTTAAATGCCATTTCACAATCATTGACAGTAGCAAGTATCGAGCGTTGCAGCAGAAGGTGATATTAAAAAAGTATCTTTTATATCACGCTAAGAAAAAGATGGAATAAAAAAAAAACATTTGAAGTGAAATGCGAAGCGTTTTATGGAGAAGAGATAAAAGGCGGCCTTCACATCTCTGTTTCTAAGTAAATTGCTGTTCAATCTGATTCCACTCACTGGTAATCGGAGACACGGAGCGCCGCAGATGAAGAAATCCACCGTCAATTTCTGAAGACGGAGTCATATATTTTGGGAAGTGTTCCGTAATTGCATGAATGCACTTTAGTAGATTATGAGACGGATGCAGCGTTGTCGTGGCAACCAGACGCCGAAGGATAAAAAAATACAAAGTGCAGTAAACCCTGGCAACCAGAAATGTCAGATCTCACTATACGAAGGCTGATCGTAGGCATTATCGGGGATAAGACGATGTAACCCGAGGACACAGTAATCACATGGGTTTAATGATAAATAAAAAAAACACGTATGATCACGCATGGTGTGATAAAAAAATAAAAAATAAAATAAATAACTGATAGAGGCAAATTATAAGGTTTTCCTGCGGTGGTATCTACAGTGCGTTAAAAAAGTATTCACACCCCTTGAAATTTTCCACATTTTGTCATCATACAACCAAAAACGTAAATGTATTTTATTGGGATTTTATGTGATAGACCGACACAAAGTGGCCATAATTGTGAAGTGGAAGGAAAATGATAAAAATAAATCTGTGAAAAGTGTGGCTGCATTTGTATTCACCCCCCCCCCCCCTCCTTTTCCCACTCATACCCCTAACTAAAATCTAGTGGAACCAATTGCCTTCAGAAGTCACTTAATTAGTAAATAGAGTCCACCTGTGCCTGTCAAGGTGTGTTTGTTTGGGGGGGGGGGGGGATTATAGATCGTGAAGCACTATCCCCTCAATTACAGTACCACTTGTATTTAACCACTTTAGCTCCGATCGCCGCAGTTTTACTGCGGCAGGCAGCCGCTCCTGGACAAAGCGACGTTATATTATGTATTATATATCACTCTAGGGGGCGAGCGCGTGCCGCCGGCGGCGCGCTCCCGCCCCCACTCTTAGCTGGGGAGCCAGCGCGTGTGACTGGTAGCTCCGATGTCCGCTGGCCACTCGCGATCTCCCGCAGCAGAGAGAGAAGGACGGACGGCTGATGTAAACACAGCCGTCTGTCATTCTCCTTGAAGTAATCACATTTTACACCAATTTGTATTCTGCTATATATTTTTGGTAAAAAAAAAAATCCCAATAAGCGTATTTTTATTGGTTTGTGCAAAAGTTATTGCGTCTACAAACTAGGGGAAAGATTTATGTCATTTTTATTTTTTATTTTTATTTTTTTTACTAGTAATGGATTATTAGCGGGACTGTGACATTGCGGCGGACAGTTTGGACCCCTAACTGACATTTTTGACACTTTTGGGGGGGGGGACCAGTGACATTACTACAGTAATCAGTGCTAAAAATATGCACTGTTACTGTAATAATGACATGTAGTGTTTAGGACTGCAGGATACACAAGGTGCCTTGGAGTGGCCTGCAGCTTATACATGCGTTTGCAAATGTGTGTTAACTAAACCCCTGTTTTTAACCTATTATGTTAGACAGGTTTATTTGGTTTGTCAGCAGACTGGTGGGTAAGTATAGCAAACTAATGGCCGGTTGGTTTCTACACACACACCTTCTTTAATCCCCTTTTTCTCTTCAGTTCTGTACTAATGACATTGGCAGGGAAGGGGTTAACCTAGTGGGTGATCAAGGGGTTGTGGGGATGTTCTCAAACTGTGTGGGGGGATGTTCCTAAATAAGAGGATCCATGTGTTCATCAATGACAGAACAGCGGTCTGCTGTGTTTACAACAGCAGACCGCCGTTCTGTCTCTACGGGGAGCGATCGCCGCTGCCGGCCCCGTGAATCAGCTTCCCCGCTTGCGCCCCCAGGATCGATCTTGCGGATCGCAGCTGAGCCAGCCTGCCGCTGTTTATCTATAATCACTTTTATCACTTTTATAATCACCTTTATTGTTGTCACAAGGAACATTTTGTAAAAAAAAAAATCTGATCACTTTTATTGCTGTCACAAGGAATGTAAACATCCCCTGTGACAGTAATAGGCAGTGACAGGTACTCTTTATGGAGGGATCGGGGGTCTAAAAGACACCAAACCACTCCTCTGCACTTCAAGGTATTGAAAACGCCAAGATCTGTGTTTTTGAATACTTTTGATTTTTGAAAACTGGCGCCATTGGCTGCCGAGTAAACTGGATGTTGCTTCTGGGTTACCATATCTGGGACCCGATCAGAGCCGATTTCGGCTTTGTTCAGGTCTCCGGCCAGCCGCTGGTCGCTGCGGTCTCCCGGTTGGACGTCCTCTCCCGCTGCTTGTAATAACAGCTAAATGGCTGATTAGCCGCTGGATTGCTTTTACAAGCAGCGGGAGGGGAAGTACCGCCCTCCCCCTTCCTCCCGCCACCCATCGTCCCCTCTCTGGGTTTCCCCCGTGCGATCAGAGAGCTGGAGATCCGATCAGGCAGTGGCACTGGGTTACCACAGAGCTGGCTGAGGACTGGATGGTCCCCCGGCATCTCTATGATCCTGGGAGGCCAGAAACGACGTCACTTCTGGCTCTAGCGGATGTAAACACCGCCATTTTTTTCCCAAGAAAGCAGAGATTTTTTTTTTTTTCTTCTTATCTTTTCCTAGAAAGCAGAGATCAATGTTTTTTTTTTTTTTTTTTTATCTTTTCCTAGAAAGCAGAGATCAATGTTTTTTTTTTTTTCTATCTTTTCCTAGAAAGCAGAGATCAATGTTTTTTTTTTGTTTGTTTGTTTTTTTTATCTTTTCCTAGAAAGCAGAGATCAATGTTTTTTTTTTTTTTTTATCTGATGCTTTCCAGGGTAGAGGAGACAATAGGGGTCTTATAGACCCCCGATGTCTCCATAAAGAGGACCTGTCATCCTTATTTCTATCACAAGGGATGTTTACATTTATTATAATAGGAATAAAAGTGATCAAAAAAAATGAAAGGGACAGTGAAAAAAAAAATGAAAGGTAGGTTGCGCCCGCATATATAAGGCCCTCTTCACACTTGTGCGAATTGTCCTGTGACTTGGGACTGCAAAGTCGCATGACAAGGCGTACTCCAGGATTTCCAATGAGTGCCATTCATATCTGTGCGGCTTCAAGTTGCAACGACTACAAAGTAGTCCCTGCAATCAGGGCTGATGATATAAATCGCGGGGGCCCCCGTACAGACTACTTAACAGGGCCCCCCCAAGAAAATATTAAAGATATATTTAGCTAAAATTACAATAAAATCTTTGTTAGCATACACACATACAACATAAGTCACATAATTCATGCTAAATGTAAAAGAAAAAATGGAGTTAATAAATAAAAATGAAGATGAGATGAAATAAAAAATATAGGCTGGGCAGTTGGAGCTCCGGGATCAGAGAGACAGAGGGAGAGAAACAAAGTTACAGAGACAACAAACTCAGGAGCAGAGATAACATTAGAGCCAGTGCTGGGAGGGGGGCCTGCACAGGGAGGGGGATTAGTGAGGGACAACTGTACCTTTCTCAGCAGATAAAAGCTGGTAGCAAGGAGACTTTCAACTGCTGGAGGAAGATTTCTGTATTTGTTGTCCATCACTAATCCCCCTCTCTGTGTGGGGCCCGCCTGTGTGCTCGGGCCCCCTACAAGAGGGCTGGTGGTTCCCCCTTATCAGCGGCCCTGCCTGCACTACTTCAGGCCGATTTGAATGTGTTTTGGGGTCCATAGACAGAGGCGTTGCTTCAAGTCCAGACAAAATTGTGTCAAAATTGCGTCTGGGTTCAGCTTCAGGCGGCATCAGGTTATACATTGGAAGACCTCGGGGAATCATTTTTATTTCAGTGCGGCTCCGGAGTTCCATCACCCAAATAATAAGTTTAATGATTCAGTGTATGAGATCTCTGGAATTGTTCTGAGCGTTACAAACATGTCAGTAATTAAAGGAAATATTCATTCACATTTAATTCATTTTATTTAACTCCAAATAAAAGCATTTTCCAAATCAACAAATAAAAAACTAAAAATCATCTCTGAACATTGTACAATAAAACTACCCCACCCCCACCCCATTTCCCTCGCTGTCCCTTTAACCACTTCAATACCGGGCACTTTCACCCCCTTACTGCCCAGGCCAATTTTCAGCTTTTAGCGCTCTCACACTTTGAATGACAATTGCGCGGTCATGCTACACTGTACACACATGACATTTTTATAATTTTTTTCACACAAATAGAGATTTCTTTTGGTGGTATTTAATCACTGCAGGTTTTTTTTTTCTTACAAAAAAAAGAAAAAATACAGAAAATTTGGAAAAAAAAAAAAGTTTTCTTATTTTCTGGCACTGATGAAGTGGCACTTATGGGCACTGATGAGGTGACATTTATGGGCACTGATGAGGTGGCACTGATGGGCACTGATAGGCTGCACTGATGGGCACTGATGAGGTGACACTTATGGGCACTGATGGGCACTGATAGGCTGCACTGATGGGCACTGATGAGGTGGCACTTATGGGCACTGATGGGGTGGCACTGATGGGCACTGATAGGCTTCACTGATGGGCACTGATGAGGTGGCACTTATGGGCACTGATGAAGTGGCACTGATGAGGATGTACTAATATGCCGCACTGATGGGCACTGATAGGTGGCACTGATGAGTACTGATAGGCGGCACTGATAGGCTGCACTGATGGGAACTGATGAGGTGGCACTTATGGGCACTGATGAGGTGGCACTGATGAGGATGTACTAATATGCTGCACTGATGGGCACTGATAGGTGGCACTGACGAGTACTGATAGGCGGCACTGATGAGCACTGATAGGCAGCACTGATGGGCACTAAAAGGCGGCACTGATGGGCACTGACAGGCGGCGCTGATGGGCACTGATGGGTGGCACTGATGGGCACTGATGGGCGGCACTGATGGGCAGCGCCATCATTGCCCACAATCAGTGCCCATAGTGCTGCCAGTCAGTGCCCATCAGTGCCTAGATGAGCAGGCACTGATGGGCACTGACTGGCAGCACTATGGGCACTGATTGTGGGCACTGATGGTGGCACTGTGGGCACTGATGGTGGGCACTGATTGGCACTCTATTTCTCTTTTTTGTAATCAGGGCACTGATGATCAGTGCCCTGATTACCTGTCCTGGTCTCCCTTATGAGGAGGAGCCGCTGATCGGCTCTCCTGGCCTCACACTCTGACAGTGCGAGGCGAGGACAGCCAATAAACGGCACTTCCTCATTTACATGTGACTGGCTGTGATTGGACACAGCTGATCACATGGGTAAAGAGTCATGTCATTGGCTCTTTACCAAGATCGGGGTCGCGCCGTGTTCTAGCAACACAGCGCAGCTGCGATCGCCGCACTGCGCACCCCCGCGGGTGCGCGAGAGAGGCCGTTCTGGTGCACCATCATATGACATCGTCCCAGAACAATAGCTGCACCGCTCCGCCATCATTTGATGGTGGGCGGGCAGTATGTGGTTAAACGGTCCCTGTGGATTGAGCCGCTTGTTGCTCTCTAGTAGACACGTGCGCTTCGTTTCGCTCCCAATCAAAATTCCGACAAATATTTCGTTATTCTGAAATTCGGATATATCTGGATTTCCAAATTACAAAAGTAACGAATTTCAACAAAACAAAATTTCGGGCGAAATTCAAATCGCTTTTGAATCGAATTTGAATTGTTTTCTAACCGAATTCGAATTTCCGCAGAGAATAAAAAAGAATAGAATATAATAGAGTAATACAGAACAGAATACAAAAGAAAAGAAAAAATTTAATATAGAAAATAAAGGGATAGAAATTCGGTAAGGGGGCTGCACTGTGATGTAAAGGAGGATGGGGGCTCTTGACATTTGATGGTGGGGGGGGCTCTTGACATCTGAAGAAAGGGGGGCAGTGGGGAAGCCGATCCACGAGGCTGGCGGCCGCGATTGACAGTGGAGAGAGAACAATGGTCTGCTGATGTAAACACAGCAGACCGTTGCTCTCTCTAGAATCAATGCAGAGCTCCTGTGTTCTTCCTATTTAGGAACACAGGTCTCTCTGTTGATTTCACAAGCCCACCCCCCCCCCCCCCACCATAGTTAGAAAACACCCCCTAGGCTCACATTTAACCCTTTGATCACCCCTGGGTTAACCCCTTCCCTGCCAGTGTCATTAGTACAGTAACAGTGCATATTTTTAGCACTGATTACTGTAGTAATGTCACTGGTCCCCCCAAAAGTGTCAAAAATGTCAGTTAGGGGTCCGATCTGTCCGCCGCAATGTCGCAGTCCTGCTAAAAATCGCAGATTGCCGCCATTACTAATAAAAAAAAACAATAAAAATGACATAAATCTTTCCCCTAGTTTGTAGACGCGATAACTTTTGCGCAAACCAATCAAAATACACTTATTAGGATTTTTTTTCTATCACAGACATGTAGCAGAATACATTTTGGGATACATTTATGAAGAAATTTGATTTTCTTTTTATTTTTTGGATGTTTTATGGCAGAAAGTAAAAAATATAGTTTTTTTTTTTTCAAAATTTTCGGTCTTTTTTTTATTTACAATGCAAAAAGAAAAGTGATCAATTGCCCCCAAAAGAAAGCTTTATTTGTGTAAAAAAAAGATATAAACGTCATTTGGCTACAGTGTTGCATGACCGTGCAATTACCAATTAAAGTAGCGCAGTGGTGGCTGGAGCTCCATGGGCCGGGGGGGGGGGGGGGTGGCAGATGGACCACGCCATACCCCGACCACACCAGATCCAGCCTGCACACCATAACCCCCCCCCCTTCCCTCGGTCACTAGCCCTGGACTGACATGTGGAGGGCAGGCAGAGGCGGCCGGCGGCTTCCCCCTCAGTCTCCTCCGTGGGTCGGGGTTCCCCTGCGTCTCCTCCCTCCTCCTTGGCCAATAGCATGGCTTCTCCTTTCGGCCAAACGGGAAACGGGTCTCAGGACCCACTTCCTGATTGGCCAGGAGGAGGATCCGTGTGACAATAGCGAATTAATAGGGTGGGCTTGGGGCTTGGGGCGCAGTACTCTGCACCCCGAGCCCACCCTTTTTATGAAGCCTATTAGAGCCTCTGGATCGAATCACGTGCTTCAAAAAAACAAAACAACAAAACCCCATTGAAATCTATGCGTCCAGCACCCTGCATGTAGATTAGGGGGGGCGGCGCCCCGAATGGAAGGGCCACCACTACTAAATAGCAAAAAAGTGCCCTGGTCATAAAGGGGGGCGGGGGGGGGGTACATTTTTTAGAGCTGAAATGGTTAGGCTGATTAATTTTTCAATCTTTTGTAAACAATTAAAGAAAGCTTCAGGGCCAGCTCACACACATGCCGTCCAGTTCGTTTTTTTTTTTTTTTTCTATTTTTTTTTCTCCATTAAAAGTGCATGAATAGTAGGTTAGAATGGTTTCCAATGGCATAGTTCACACCAGTGCGGTCAGTTCCAGAAAAAAGAAGTAGAACATGCTGCATTCTTCCTGCACTGGACTGTACTGGAATGCGGTAAAACGCATTAAAAACGCACCTGAATGCACTGGGCCTTAGTACAGTGAAAAAAAAAGAAGAAAAAAAGCATCTGGAATGCATCCGAAAATGCATCAAAAATGGGCATGCAGAATCACATCTAGAACAGATCTGGCAGTGCCGGGACAAGGCCATCCGGCGCCCAGGGCAGAGATGCGTAACTGCGCCCCCTTCCTTCCCTAACGGCTAGGATCAGGGCGCCCAAATCTGTGCAAAAAAACATTGCGCCCATGGCAGCCTCCCCTCCAGCCCACCCCTTTGTCCCCGCCCCTGGGATCTGGAGTGTGTTTATTTCATTCAGCCCTCATTGTAATTTTCTTTCAAGATCAAATCAATATTATTTTGATCCGTGGTAGCAAGGCCCTTAAATGGAGTGGGGCACATAGGCCAGTGCCTACTTTGACTTTCTGATAATCCTGGACTGATGGGAATAGCAAGAAAAACGGCATGGGTTACTTCAAGTCATTGCTGGGACAAGGTCACCCAGCGCCCAGGGCAAGGATGCCAAACTGTGCCCCCCCAATTCCCTTAGGTTTAGGGTCAAGGCCCCCATCCCTGCAATAAACCATTGTGCACAGGGCAACCGCCCCCTCCTGCCCACCCCTTGTCACTGCTTCAAGTATAACAAATGCTAAACTGTGCATGAAAGGGAAAAGGAGGCGCAAACACCTGGTGCATTACCCGTGGACAAATTCCAAAAACATACTCACAGACATGAAGAGTAAAATTCTCATATAGAAAGCCCACCACATGTGGAAATGAACATGTCCCTGTAATTGGACCACTGACGCGTTTCGGGACTCACGCTCCCTTCCTCAGAGCTGGTCTTTCTTTCAGCAGACCCCGATATATATTGAATTTCGCCTACACAAGGTCCCTAGACACTAGATGGTCCCGCCCATGGCCCACAGGAAAGGGGAGGGACCTTGTGTAGGCGAATTCAGTATATAATGGGGTCTGCTGAAAGAAAGACCAGCTCTGAGGAAGGGAGCGTGAGTCCCGAAACGCGTCAGTGGTCCAATTACAGGGAAATGTTCATTTCCACATGTAGGCTTTCTATATGCGAATTTTACTCTTCATGTCTGTGAGTATGTTTTTGGAATTTTAATAAACTTTTTAAAGGTGTCCACGGGTAATGCACCAGGTGTTTGCGCCTCCTTTTCTCTTTCATGTGCTTTTATTTGGAGTTCCCTGCCTGAGGAGAGCGCCACGCCTGTCATCCCCATTGGAGTGAGCGCTTAGGTGATTCGGTTGTTTGAAAAAAATGCTAAACTGTAGCTATCCGTGTTTTTGGGTCTCTACAAGCACATTTCTTATTAGGTTTTCTTCATTTTCAAACAGGCCCATAAAAATGTTCCTGCCGTCATAAACACTTTTTTTTTTTTTTTTTGTTTTCACAGTTCACAGAATAAAATGTAATAAATAAGAACAAAGGAAAACAGCAAAGCCTTCCAAAGTGCAAAGGTCTCTTGGTATGTTTAAGTCAAAGCCAACTGAACTGGCTCATTTTCCTGGGTAACACGACATTGATGGACAAGTCCTCCTGTTCTGCCACTGAGTCTATGGGGAGATAGCCAAGCATACTCATGGCCCCTCTGCATACCTTTTGGATCTTCTTCACTTTTTCGAAGGAAAGGACGTTCCTCCAGGCTTGAGACACGTTGGCGGCGTTGCGCGACGTTATCACGAAGGCTTCCTTTCGGTTCGATGGACTTTGTCCATGCGTGATGTTGTGGATCCATTTCTCAAGCTTTTTGGTCAACTTTAAATGAGCAAATTCATACATCTGCTTGATTTCCTTCAAGGGGTCTTGAACCACGTCTTCGTACCTGACCAGCATGTATCGATCTTTAAGAAAGCTGGGAGCCTTATAGGTGGCGGTTTCATATATCTGCACGTGACTTCGGCAGATCTCCTGGATGACCTCGTACTTGCTGTCGTCTACTTTGGATCCGTTAGTGTTGAGGACGATCGCGTTGTCTCTGATTAAAGCCTTCCTGGCCTGTTCCCTCGATTTGGCCACAGCCCTTGGATCTCGGACCAAATGGATTATTTTTAAGTTCAATGAAGGATCGGTGAGAAGAGGATAGAGAACCTTCAGGTCAAAGAAGCGGACCTCCTTTATAACGATGTGGCTGTATATGCCACATACTTGTTCGATATTGGCAAACGGGTATTTCCCACATAGTGTCTTACAAGTAGACTCGTTTGTGATCTGGTCACGTGGAAAGACCTTACATGACGGTTCTGTGCATAACGCCCTGCTGGTGGCCCACTGGAACAGGTTGGATACATTGCGCTCCCTTGGCATATAGGCATCAAACACGGACATGTCGCACAAGAAGACGGACCGCACCAAGTCTCGGACCGCCATGTGGAGAACCTTAGCGCTGTTCTGAAACATGGACACCCACACGTGCCAAGCAGGTTCCATCAAGTAGAACACGTCTGGATGTTGGCTGAAGATCTGACCAACAAAGGAGGACCCTGACCTCCAGGAGGAGAGAATGAGTAGATGGACCTTCTCCCTGGGCTCCGTTCTCTGTAGAGGTATATTTTGTCTGGAGTACAAAACAAGAAGGAAAACCGTCTGAAGCAATAAGAGTCCGGTAGCCAATGAGCCATTAAATCGGAACCTCACCATGGCTGCCAACGGCACTGCCAAGAAAGAGAAAAAATGAAATGAAGATCGTTAGTTATTACAGAAATAGTATATGTATAAAATAACTATATAAGCAAGATGAATCTTTTTTTTTTTTTCATTAGATAAAATAGCAAAAAAAAAAAAAAGAGACAGTGAGGACATAAAAGATAATGAGAACAACAAACATAAAGTATATCAAAAGTCAACAGTGTTTGTTTTTGTTTTGTTTTAAATAGATCAGTGGTTTCCAAACTGCAGCTTGCGAGTCGGATGCGGCCCTTTGCTTATCTTTTTTAAACCCTTGGGGCACTGTTCATTCCACTGATACAAAGCTTAATTCCTCCAACTGACACCAATGATTAGGGCACCATTCCTTCCACTGACACCAAGAGTGGGGCACAATACCTCCAACTGAAATCAATGATGGGGCATTATACCTTCTGCTGACCCCAACAATAGGACGTTATTCCTCCCACTGACACCAATGATGGGGCACTATTCTTCCCACTGACACCAATGATGGGGCACTATTTCTCCCACTGACACCAATGATGGGGCACTATTCCTCCCACTGACACCAGTGATAGGGCACTATTTCTCCCACTGACACCAATTATGGGGTACTGTTCCTCCCACTGACACCAATGATGGGCCATTATGCCTCCCACTGGCACCAAGAATGATGGGGCAATATTTCTCCCACTGACACCAATGATGGGCCATTATGCCTCCCACTGGCACCAACAATGTGGCACTATTCCTCCAACTGACACCAATGATGGGGCACTATTCCTCCCACTGACACCAATGATGGGGCAATATTCCTCCCACTGACACCAATGATGGGGCAATATTCCTCCCACTCACACCAATGATAGGTCACTATGCCTCCCACTGGCACCAACAATGGGGCACTATTTCTCCCACTGACACCAATGATGGGGCACTATTCTTCACACTGACACCAAATATGGGGCACTATTCCTCCCACTGACACCAAGGATGGGGCACTATGCCTCCCATTGGCACCAACAATGGGACACTATTCCTCCCACTGACACCAATGATGGGGCACTATTTCTCCCACTGACACCAATGATAGGGCACCATTCCTCCCACTGACACCAATGATGGGGCACTATTCTTCCCACTGACACCAATGATGGGGCACTATTCCTCCCACTGACACCAAGGATGGAGCACTATTCCTCCCACTGACACCAATGATGGGACACTATTTCTCCCACTGACACCAATGATGGGGCACCATTCCTCCCACTGACACCAATGATGGGGCACTATTCCTCCCACTGACACCAATGATGGGGCACTATTCTTCCCACTGACACCAATGATGGGGCACTATTCCTCCCACTGACACCAATGATGGGGCACTATTCTTCCCACTGACACCAAGAATGGAGCATTATTCGTTCTACTGATACCAAGAAAGGGGCACTATTCCTCCCACTGACACCAACAAATGGAGCATGATTCCTACCACTGACACCAGTGATGGGGAACTATTCCTTTAACTGACAGCTGTGTCACCAATTTGTGCACCCGCTCATCATGAACTCTCATATTTTAGTATTAACCTATTACTTTATAAACAGCAGCACCTTAGAGTACATAGATTCACATTTGTTTTTGTTCCAGAAGAGCTTACAATCTAACAGCCCAATCACAGATACAGACACATAATCTAGGCCGATCAGCCTACAAAGCCCAGAAGAAAGCACACAAAAACACAGTTTCCCTGCACTTTCAGCCCTGATGGGGAGTGAAGAGGTTGATGGCACTATGGAGGGCTGGAGGCTCTGGAGTAGGCTTGTGGACACTGCAAGGGGATGGGTGACATTGTGTATGGTTGGAGGCCACTGTGTGAGGTTGGGGGCACTGTGGGGGCTGAGGGACACTGCAATTAACTATGGAGGTTTTAAGGGGGGGGCACTATGGAAGGCTGTTAGAGGTTTCTAGAGGTTGAGGGCACTATAGAGGTCTACTCTAAAGTAGTCTTGTGGACACGGCTAGGGGCTGGTTGACATTGTGTGAGGTTGGGGGCCACTGTGGGAAGCTGGAGTGCACTGTGGTCCACTATGGAATCTTCAAAGACACCGTGGGAGTTTCGAGGCACTGTGGGAGGTCAGGAGGCAGTGTGAGACACTGTTAGAGGTTGGGGCACTATGGGGGGGGGGGTTGAAGGTCCTGTAGTAGGCTTGGGCACTGCAGGTTCCAGGGGGCACTGTGTGAGGTTGGGAGCACTGAGGGGCACTGTGGTCCACTATGGAATCTTGAAAGACACCGTGGGAGTTTTGAGGCACTGTGGGAGGTCAGGAGGCAGTGTGAGACACTGTTAGAGGTTGAGGCACTATGGGGGGGCTGAAGGTCCTATAGTAGGCTTGGGGCACTGCAGGTTCTGGGTGGCACTGTGTGAGGTTGGGAGCACTGAGGGTCACTGTGGTCCACTATGGAAGCTTGAAAGGCACTGTGGGAGCTTTGAGGCACTGTGGGAGGTCAGGAGGCAGTGTGAGACACTGTTAGAGGTTGGGGCACTATGGGGGGGGGGGGCTGAAGGTCCTGTAGTAGGCTTGGCAACTGCAGGTTCCAGGGGGCACTGTGTGAGGTTGGAAGCATTGAGGGGCACTGTGGTCCACTATGGAAGCTTGAAAGGCACTGTGGGAGGTCAGGAGGCAGTGTGAGACACTGTTAGAGGTTGGGGCACTATGGGGGGGGCTGAAGGTCCTGTAGTAGGCTTGGGCACTGCAGGTTCCAGGGGGCACTGTGTGAGGTTGGGAGCACTGAGGGGCACTCTGGTCCACTATGGAAGCTTGAAAGACACTGTGGGAGGTTCGAGGCACTGTGGGAGGTCAGGAGGCAGTGTGAGACACTGTTAGAGGTTGGGGCACTAAGGGGGGGGGCTGAAGGTCCTGTAGTAGGCTTGGGGGCACTGCAGGTCCCGGGTGGCACTGTGTGAGGTTGGGAGCACTGAGGGGCACTGTGGCCCACTATGGAAGCTTGAAAGGCACCGTTGGAGCTTTGAGGCACTGTGGGAGGTCAGGAGGCAGTGTGAGACACTGTTAGAGGTTGGGGCACTATGGGGGGCTGAAGGTCCTGTAGTAGGCTTGGGGGTACTGCAGGTCCCAGGTGGCACTGTGTGAGGTTGGGAGCACTGAGGGGCACTGTGGCCCACTATGGAAGATTGAAGGACACTATGGGAGCTAGGAGGCACTGTGGGAGGTCAGGAGGCAGTGTGAGATACTGTTAGAGGTTGGGGCACGATGGGGGGCTGAAGGTCCTGTAGTAGGCTTGAGGGCACTGCAGGTGCCGAGTGGTACTATGTGAGGGTGGGAGCACTGAGGGGCACTGTGGCCCACTATGGAAGATTGAAGGACACTATGGGAGCTAGGAGGCACTGTGGGAGGTTAGGTTAGAGGATCTGCAGCTGGTTGGAGGCTTGGTAGGTCTAGTAGAAGGGAGGCAACAGCCTAACAGCAGGCCATGGCCCGGTGGTTGAGACTCACTGGTTTAGAAATTAGGACTTTGCTGTTTTGCAAAAGGAGCAGATTACACAATCACCTTCTCCGTGACCTATAAGAAAGACCTCCATTGTGTTATAGTAATGTAATATAATGATATTTGGAACATTAGTACATATACTTCAGCTTGTTCTTTTCTGGTTATTCTTCACCCCTCTGTGCCACCTGATAATCAATTGCTAGTTTACACAAAGAACAAGATGTGATCCTCAGAATATGTTCTTTGTGTGTAGAGGTCTTCTCAAACGATGTGACATTCAATAGCTACATGCTTCACATTCTTTAAGCAATCCAGATGTAGTTCTGCAATTCTGCCACAAGATGGCGACGCTCAACCAATAAACCAGAGATAGGCGACAAAGACTTTTTAAGGACAATTCCACCCAACCTTTTTTTTTTTCTTTTTTATTGGGAGAGAATGGGTAAAGAATGAAATGTCTGGTGGGTTTTGACTCCTCACTTTGTGCTTCAGTGACACCAGGACAGAAAATAAAGGAACTGGGGTGGGGGTCACAGGGACCTTACAAAGGTTCCAACATAGAGTTCCACATAACCTAAGTGATGTCACCCTCTCTGCTATATAAGTGTCTTCTAACATCGTGACCACAATTGTACATGACCACTTGGGTATCAAAAACGTTGCATTTAGATCCATGCGGCAAAACTGCACATAAATGGGAAGAACTTTCCCCGCTGTTCCCGTTTCAGAACCGTTATTGTCTGCCTGCTGCGGTCAAAACGCCTAATCAAACGCGGTCTGCGCTTGATTAGCTGCAGTGGGGAGCCTGGAGGTCTAATAAACCCCATAAAGAGGATAGGTTTCCATAAAGAGGACCTGTCCCCTGCCAGCGCTATCATACAGAGGGCCTTATTAGTCCCCTTGTGATGGCAATAAAGTTAAATAAAAAATAATAATAATAATATTAATAATAATAATGTATTTTAACCACTTCCGGACCAGAAGGATTTTCCCCCTTAATAATCAGACCATTTTTTTGCGATTCGGCACTGCGTTACTTTAACCAGTTTACGACCGCCCGCCGCAGGTGTACTGCGGCAGGCAGCCGCTCCCAGGCAAATCGCTGTACATGTATGGCGCTCGCTCTAGGGAGGCTAGAGGGCGAGTGCGCGCCACCGGCCGCGTGCTCCCGCCCTCGCTCGCCAGCGGGGAAGCCGATGCACGGGGCAGGCGGCTCCGATTGCCACCTGACACCCGCGATCGTTCCCCGCTGAGAGAGAAGGACGGTCGGATGTTGTAAACACAGCTGACCGTTCTTCTCTCTGGAATGATCACAGAGCGCCTGTGATCCTTCTATATAGGAACACAGGTCTCTATGGTCATTTCAGAAGCCACGCCCCCCACAGTTAGAATCACTCCCCTAAGCTCACATTTAACCCCTTGATCACCCACAATGTTAACCCCTTCCCTGCCAGTGTCATTAGTACAGTGACAGTGCATATTTTTAGCACTGATTACTGCAGTAATGTCACTGGTCCCCCCCAAAAGTGTCAAAAAATGTCAGTCAGGGGTCCGATCTGTCCGCCGCAATGTTGCAGTCCCGCAAAAAAATCGCAGATCGCCGCCATTACTAGTAAAAAAAAAACAATAAAAATTACTTACATTTTCCCGTAGTTAGTAGACGTGATAACTTTTGCGCAAACCAATAAAAATACGCTTATTGCAATTTTTTTTTTTTACCAAAATTATGTAGCAGGAAACAAATTGGCCTAAAATGTTAAAAAATTTAGATTTTTAATTTTTTTTTTTTTTTTTGAGAATGTTATATAGCAGAATGTGAAAAATATAGTTTTTTTTTTTTCAAAATTGTCAAAAATGTCAGTTAGGGGTCCGATCTGTCCGCCGCAATGTCGCAGTCCCGCAAAAAATCGCTGATTGCTGCCATTACTAGTAAAAAAAAAAAAAAAAAAACAACAATAAAAATTACTTTTCCCATAGTTAGTAGACGTGATAACTTTTGCGCAAACCAATCAATATACGCTTATTGCGATTTTTTTTTTTCTACTAAAAATATGTAGCAGAATACAAATTGGCCTAAAATTTTTTTAAATTTTGATTTTTAAATTTTTTTTTTTTTTGAGAATGTCATATAGCAGAATGTGGGAAATATTGTTTTTTTTTTCAAAATTGTCGCTCTTTTTTTGTTTATAGCTCAAAAAATAAAAATTGCACAGGTGATCAAATACCACCAAAAGAAAGCTCTATTTGTGGGGAAAAAAGGACATCAATTTTATTTGGGTACAGCGTCGCAGTGCCGAATCGCAAAATAGGGCCTGGTCAGGAAGGGGGCAAATCCTTCCAGTCTTAAAGTGGTTAACTGACAATTGCGCGGTCGTGCGACACTGTACCCAAATTAAATTTATCTCCTTTTTTTCCCACAAACAGAGCTTTCTTTTGGTGGTATTTGATCACCTGTGTGATTTTTATTTTTTTTGCGCTATAAACAAAAATGAGCTACAATTCTGAAAAAAAAAAAACAATATTTTTTACTTTCTGCTATATGACATTCCAAATAAAAATAAAAAATAAATTTTTTTCATCATTTTAGGCCAATTTGTATTCTGCTACATTTCCCATAAAATCCTACATAAAATCCCAATAAGAGTATATTGATTGGTTTGCACAAAATTTATATCATTTTTATTAATTTTTTTTAAAGGTCAAGGAAATTGTATCTTTACTTCTTGCCGCCTGTGTAATATACATATATGTGTGTATGTGTTCATGGATTACCAAGGCTTCTGTACTGAAAGGGCACGGCATGCTCCCGATGGTGACCCGAGCTGTCGTAGGCAGCTCTCTAGTCTTGATTGGAAGGCAGCTGGGAGAGCTCCTGACCATGTGACTATGGTAACGGGCATAGGCATGCACACAGGGTGTGCCAGGTGTGCCTGAGCACACCCTAATAACACTGTGCTGGGCAGATTCCCCCTGCTGCTTGGCTGCAGAGAAAGAGACTGGGGAATCTCTGTCCTTAGTCCCTTTTTCTTTCTCAAAAGCGAGACATAAGGGGTCTGTTTAAACCCCTGATATTTCACCAAAACCCTACAATGGGGCTCCTAAAATAATTGTAAAAAAAATAAAAATAAAAACTTACTATATAAAAATAATATTTTTAAAATAAAAATTACTTTTAAAAATAACATTTATTATAAAAAATTATAGTAAAAAATAATACAATTGTAAAAAAGTAATAATAAAAATATATAAAAAATAAACTACTGACATCAATCTCTGCCCTACTGACGTCCACTGCTCTATCGACACTGTCCATTGCCCTAGTGCCCTATATACTGTATACAGTATATTTATACACACACACATGCGCATGTGGGATTGAGCTTTGGGGTGCACACCCTAATGCAATAGGCTGCACACACCTATGGTAACAGCCAACCAAAATGATCATGTCACCAGGAGGTCCTGCCCAACTCTCGGGTATATAAACCCATTTGAAGGGATGCTGAATGGGAAGCAGCTATATTTTTTATGTTAGGTGCAGAACACTAGGGGGTGTACGCATCTCTCCCTAGCATGTTTGGCCCCCAAAGTCTGGTAGTAGTGTGATTGCTCCATACCGTACTCTGGTACAGTTCAGTTGTACTACGGCACACTTGAGCTATAGTATGGCACAGGTTAATTATAGTTTGGTGCAGTTCAGTTGTACCCTGGCATGGTTCAATCCAGCACGGTCCAGTATGCCTGCACAGTCCAGTTGTAACCCAGCACGGTCCAGCTGTATCCCAACGCGGTTCAGTTGTATCTTGGAGCGGTCCAGTTGTATCCCGGCATGGTCCAGTTGTATCCCAGCACAGTCCAGTTGTATCCTGGCACGGTCAAGTTGTATTATGACATGGTTCAGTTGTACCCTGGAGTGGTTCAGTTGTACTCTGGCATGGTAATTTGTATTTATTTGCATTTATTTGTATTAGGCATAGTTCAGTTGCACTACAGCACGGTTCAGTTGTATCCTGGCACAGTCCAGTTGTATCCCAGTATTTTTCAGTTGTATTAAGGCATGGTTCAGTTGTACTCTGGAATGGTTCAGTTTTACTCTGGCATGGTTCATTTGTATTATGGCATGGTTCAGTTTACCCAGGCACAGTTCAATTGTATTATGGCACGGTTCAGTTGTACTACAGCATGGTTCAGTTGTACTACGGCACAGTTCAGATGTACTGCGGCACGATTCAGTTGTACTGCGGCACAATTCAGTTGTACTACGGCACGGTTCAGTTGTACCCCAGCACAATTCAGCTGTACTATTGCACAGTTCATTTGTACCCCAGCATTGTTCAGTTGTACCCCAGCATTGTTCAGTTGTATCCCGGCATGGTTTAGTTGTTCCCTGGCATTGTTCAGTTGTACCACAGCACAGTTCAGTTGTACTACAGCCTTCCACTAACACTAGTACCACTGGAGAAGGGCCTATCAACTTGTCAAGATCTCTGGAAGTATCAATGGCTGTAGCAGATCTAGTCTACTTGACTTGCCTTCCTCTTCCCTGGTGCCCTGAATGATGCTTCCGATGAGGTCTTGGAGACTGATGATCACCCCTCTCTGCAACAGAGCAACTTGGCACAAGAACAAGTGTTTCCAGTGGTCTCTTCAGGGTGTACCAGAGCACAGTTCAGTTGTACTACAGCCTTCCACTAACACTAGTACCGCTGGAGAAGGGCCTATAAACTTGTCAAGAACTCTGAAGGACTGGAAGTACCAATGGATGCAGCACATCTATTCCACTTGACTTGCTTTCCTCTTCCCTGAATGATGCTTCCGATGAGGTCTTGGAGACTGATGATCACCCCTCTCTGGAACAGAACGACTCGGCACAAGAACAAGCGTTTCCAGTGGTCTCTTCGGGGTGTCAGAAGGAGCATCCCTCTCTCTAGACACAGGCCTATTGCTCTTCCTTGTATCACAATGCGGTCAAAAGCTGACTGAAGTAGTCAGGTACTTGGCAGGTTCCTGTGAAATTTCTCTGTGGCTTTTGCTGGTGCCCTTCTCTCTTTGGTGGACTTTGGCATTCATGTTTGTTTTACACCTCCACAATCAAAGTAAATCACTGAATCTGTAGATTGTTCAAGAGGTGTATCTGGTATCATCTTCCAAAGCTGCACACCAACAGTCACCAACTCTGCTCAGGGAGCTCTGAGAACCGAGTGATTGGCAGTGTTAGTGCAGGTGGGGGAAAGATGCAGCATCCACTTAGGTAAGTATGATTCCAAAAAAAAGTAATTAAGTTCCCCCGAGCAGTGAAGAAGTCTGTGGGGGAGTAGCGTGACTTGAGCTCTCTGGGTTGACTTTGACAAGTCATTAGTTAATTGTAGACTGGACCCTTGGAAGCAGGCAGGGATTCACCTTCTCCACTCTAGCAGCACAAGGGTGTGAGAGCCATCTTGATTTGTTTTTAGGTTCAGTACGGACACTCTCTGATCAGGAACTAAAGCCATCACCATTTGGCAGACTTACGCTTCCAACCAGGTATTTCTGGTAATCTAAACCACACCTAATTCTCAGTGGCCATTTCCTCTTTGCATCACTGGGTTGCAGCAGCAGGATCCATGATGGCCGTCTTTGACTCGTCTCGGCTTATTGCTTACAGAACAAAGGTGTCCCGGACGAGCCCCCACATGTAGCACTATCCCCACCAGGATCTGCTTCGTATGATGGGTCCTCTGTTCTCTGCCTCAACTGTTGAAACCACTCAGTACCCACTGACACACCTGGCTACCCACATCTGTGTAGCTTAAGCATTATTATTTCAACACTCTATGATATGGGTACACATAAACAGACCACAAGAAAATAGAGAATTAATAGGATGAATGTATTATTGAAGGTTAATCTAATACAATGCATAGAGCAAATAAACAGGACAATAGGATATATCAAATTAACTGACTGGCAGGTTAGGCTCACCTATAGCCAATAACTTGCGCCGCAAAAAGGCGAAGCCCTGTTACACTAATCCACACAGTATTAGTGAGAATAGCATCAACCGTGAAAGCATGAATGGCATTAAAGAAACCTCACAGTAACAGCTACACAAAAATTGCCCCTGAGTGCTCTCTGTGCATACAGCCCCAATGACAGGTAAGTGTATGCGTTACTAACAAAGGGGTACCCCTGGTTGTGGCTAAAGTACCTGCCATTTAGCTGTCAGTGCTGGCTGGCTTTCACTGGGGCCTTTCTGTAGGTGGTTCACATGTAGCTGTCCCTTTAGGACTGTACTCAAGGAATGGCTGATAAGCTGCTAGGTAAAGGGCAGTTTCAGTTTACAGTAACTGTGGGCAGGAAGGGGCTAAGCATTGGTAATTCCACTCACTGCAATGCAACAGATGAGTGCTGTTGGCGATCAGTTGTCCCAAAAGTCTCAGTCCTCCTGTTTAGGTCTCCAAAAGGCATAGTCTCCCACCGGTGTAGCAACAGGTCTCTTCAGCTCTAGTGCCAGTTCTGCAAAAAGACCTCTCTGCAGCTCAGTCCTTAAGCTGAACCCCTGAACACAGCACAGGCACCCAATCGCATGCACCAGCCCTGTTTTGATGCCCAAAGTTCCCATTTGTCAAGGCAAAATTTCTGCTGCGGCGCCCATAAACAGTATGGTTGTGGGCCGACAGTGCAACTGCACATGCGCCATTCCCAAAGCCTGCCGGGCTCGGGAAAGCTTATACATGCTCGGAAGAGCGGGCGCATGTGCAGTGACGTAATGGTGTGACATGGCGCCATTTGTGAAAGTGAGACACTTGATCTCGGCGCAGTGACGGCGGTTTGTTGTCACATCAGCAGGTAAGACCAGACCCCGGACCCCTCCACAGCCTCTGACTACCCCCTGCACCATGTCTGCAGCCTTTGACCAGACCACCACCTGCACCATGTCCACAGCCTATTACCACCCCCAGTACCATTTCTGCAGCCTCTGACCAGACCACCATCTGCACCATGTCCGCAGCCTCTGACCAGACCACCATCTGCACCGTGTCCACAGTCTATTACCACCCCCTATACCATGTCTGCAGCCTCTGACCAGACCACCATCTGCACCATGTCCGCAGCCTCTGACCAGACCACCACCTGCACCATGTCTGCAGCCTCTAAATCCCCCTGCACCATGTCCGCAGCCTCTGACCACACCCTGCACCATGTATGCAGCCTCTGACCACCCCCTGCACCATATCTGCAGCCTCTGACCAGACCACCACCTGCACCATGTCCATTGCCTCCGACCAGACCACCACCTGCACCATGTCTGCAGCCTCTGACCAGACCACCACCTGCACCATGTCCATTGCCTCCAACCAGATCACCACCTGCACCATGTCTGCAGCCTCTGACCAGACCACCACCTGCACCATATCCGCAGCCTCTGACCACTCCCTACACCATGTCTGTAGCCTCTGACCACCCCTGCACCATGTTCGTTGCCACTTGCACCATGTCCGCAGCCTCTGAGCACCCCCTGCACCATGTCCGTTGCCTCTAACCAGACCACCACCTGCACCATGTCCACAGTCACTGATCACCCCTTGCACCTGCCCTATTTAAAGCCCTGTTCCATGTGCCCCTTTTATACTTTAAGCACCTGCCTCTCCAAAGGTCTCTGCCTAGCCCTGCTCAAGGACTTTGACATCGTTGAAGACACTTAAGTCTAGGAAAGGTCCAGTGGTGTGAAGAATACTGGCCTGTTCTATAATACATGACATCACAGGGTGGTGTTGATTACCACCCCGGCTCAGGCCACAACGGCATCATAAAAAAAATCAGAGGTAACGTAATTCGTAAACTCCGCTGCGAGATGGCTGGCACGTGTTGAGGGTGACTCACTCAATCTCCAGCAATACAAATGATCCATTGTATGAAAGTATGTGGCCAGGCAGAAAAGAGAGACGGGGGCCTGGGATACATTTCACCTTCTAGAATGCTCATTGGCGGTACAAGGTTAGGGAATAACTGTAATCAACTGGAAGGATCTCATTTCCAAATAAGAGGGTTTCAATTCACCGAATATAACCTAATAAAAGATCGCATACAAAACCGGTAGATGGAACATTTGGCAGACTTTCCTGCCACCGGCTTTTGTTTTTATTGATTGCATTGAATGCAAGGCTGACTCCTGGTATTATATCTAATGGGGACCTGCTAATAGGGGGTTTTAGCAGCTCTTATAGGGTAATTGCACTTTCATGGAAAAAAAAAAATAGCAAATAAAAAAAAGTGAGTCTAGCAAATACAATTGCTACACAAGTCACATAGTTACATAGTTACATAGATAGTGAGGTTGAAAAAAGACACAAATCCATCTGGCTCAACCAATAAAAAACAAAAAACAGTAAAGAAAACCCAACCATACAATCCCATATACACAATCCTTTACCCGCCCCAACCATACAATCCCATATACACAATCCTTTACCCGCCCCAACCATAAAATCCCATATACACAATCCTATACCCACCCCAACCATACAATCCCATATACACAATCCTATACCCGCCCCAACCATACAATCCCATATACACAATCCTATACCCTCCCCAACCATACAATCCCATATACACAATCCTATACCCTCCCCAACCATACAATCCCATATACACAATCCTATACTCACCCCAACCATAAAATCCCATATACACAATCCTATACTCACCCCAACCATAAAATCCCATATACACAATCCTATACCCTCCCCAACCATACAATCCCATATACACAATCCTATACCCGCCCCAACCATACAATCCCATATACACAATCCTATACCCGCCCCAACCATACAATCCCATATACACAATCCTATACCCCCCAACCATACCATCCCATATACACAATCCTATACTCACCCCAACCATACAATCCCATATACACAATCCTATACCCACCCCAACCATACAATCCCATATACACAATCCTATACTCACCCCAACCATAAAATCCCATATACACAATCCTATACCCTCCCCAACCATACAATCCCATATACACAATCCTATACCCGCCCCAACCATACAATCCCATATACACAATCCTATACCCGCCCCAACCATACAATCCCATATACACAATCCTTTACCCGCCCCAACCATAAAATCCCATATACACAATCCTATACCCGCCCCAACCATACAATCCCATATACACAATCCTATATCCGCCCCAACCATACAATCCCATATACACAATCCTATACCCGCCCCAACCATACAATCCCATATACACAATCCTATACCCACCCCAACCATACAATCCCATATACACAATCCTATACCCCCCAACCATACCATCCCATATACACAATCCTATACCCACCCCAACCATACAATGCCATATACACAATCCCATACCCGCAGGTGATCCAGAGGGAGGCAAAAAACCCCAGCAAATCATGATCCAATTTACTACAGCAGGGGAAAAATTTCCTTCCTGATCCCCCGAGAGGCAATCAGATATTCCCTGGATCAACTTTACCTATAAATATTCGTAACTATTTATATTATGTACACCTAGGACCGGAAGGTTTTACCCCCTTAATGACAAGGCCATATTTTGCGATTCGGCACTGCGTTATTTTAACGGACAATTGCGCTGTCTTGCGACGCTGCACCCAAATAAAAAATTTTTCCCCACAAATAGAGCTTTCTTTTGGTGGTATTTGATCACCCCTGCGATTTTTATTTTTTGCACTATAAACAAAAAAAGAGCGACAATTCTGAAAAAAAATATATATATATTTTTCACATTCTGTAATATAACATTTCCAAAAAAAAAAAAAATGTAAAAATCTAATTTTTTTAACATTTTAGGCCAATTTGTTTTCTGCTACATATTTTTGGTAAAAAAAAAAAAATCACAATAAGCGTATTTTGATTGGTTTGCGCAAAAGTTATCGCATCTACAAACTAGGGGAAAGATTTATGTCATTTTTATTGTTTCGTTTTTTTTTTTTTTTTACTAGTAATGGCGGCAATCTGCGATTTTTGGCGGGATTGCGGCGGACAGATCGGATCCCTAACTGACATTTCGACACTTTTGGGGGGACTAGTGACATTAGTACAGTGATCAGTGCTAAAAACATGCACTGTTACTGTAATAATGACACTGGCAGGGAAGGGGTTAACACTGTGGGTGATCAAGGGGTTAAATGTGAGCCTAGGGGAGTGATTCTAACTGTGGGGGAAATGACAATAGAGACCTGTGACCCTATATAGAAGGATCACAGGCGCTCTGTGATAATTCCAGGGAGAAGAACGATCAGCTGTGTTTACAACATCCGACCGTCCTTCTCTCTCAGCTGGGAGCGATCGCGGGTGTCAGGAGGCAATCGGAGACGCCTGCCCCGTGCATCGGCTTCCCAGCTGACGAGCGGGGGCGGAAGCGCGCCGCCACCAGCGCGGGCTCGGCCCCTAGCTCCCTGCGTGAGACCAATGTATACCTACGACGGTTTGTGTAGGATCGGCTGCCTGCCGCAGTATAACTGTGGCGGGCGGTCGTAAAGTGGTTAAAGCAATCTAGTGAGCTGGCCAGAACCACCTCTGGAGGGAGTCTATTCCACATTATTGCAGCTCTTACTTTTGGGGAGATTTGTGCTTATAGGGATGATTGGGGGGGATTTGTTCTGGGGGGGGGGGAATTTAGGGATTGAGGGGGAATTTGTGCTGGGAGGGGGGATTTTGAGTCGGAGGAGAATTACTTGTACGGAAAATTCTAGTGGTAGAAGATTTAAGCTAGGAGGGGTGATTGTTTTTTTTTGGGGGGGGGAGAGGGCATTTATGCTGGGGGCGAATTGCGGGATGGGGGGGCAAAGCTTTGTTCTGGGAGGTGGGGATATAAGCAAGGAGTTGGGGGGGAGAGGGCATTTATGCTGGGGGCGAATTGCGGGATGGGGAGGGCAAAGCTTTGTTCTGGGAGGTGGGGATTTAAGCAGGGAGGTGGGGGGGAGAGGGCATTTATGCTGGGGGCGAATTGCGGGATGGGGGGGCAAAGCTTTGTTCTGGGAGGTGGGGATTTAAGCAAGGAGTTGGGGGGGAGAGGGCATTTATGCTGGGGGCGAATTGCGGGATGGGGAGGGCAAAGCTTTGTTCTGGGAGGTGGGGATTTAAGCAGGGAGGTGGGGGGGAGAGGGCATTTATGCTGGGGGCGAATTGCGGGATGGGGGGGCAAAGCTTTGTTCTGGGAGGTGGGGATTTAAGCAGGGAGTTGGGGGGGAGAGGGCATTTATGCTGGGGGCGAATTGCGGGATGGGGAGGGCAAAGCTTTGTTCTGGGAGGTGGGGATTTAAGCAGGGAGGTGGGGGGGAGAGGGCATTTATGCTGGGGGCGAATTGCGGGATGGGGGGGCAAAGCTTTGTTCTGGGAGGTGGGGATTTAAGCAGGGAGTTGGGGGGGAGAGGGCATTTATGCTGGGGGCGAATTGCGGGATGGGGGGGCAAAGCTTTGTTCTGGGAGGTGGGGATTTAAGCAGGGAGTTGGGGGGGAGAGGGCATTTATGCTGGGGGCGAATTGCGGGATGGGGAGGGCAAAGCTTTGTTCTGGGAGGTGGGGATTTAAGCAGGGAGGTGGGGGGGAGAGGGCATTTATGCTGGGGGCGAATTGCGGGATGGGGGGGCAAAGCTTTGTTCTGGGAGGTGGGGAATTAAGCAGGGAGTTGGGGGGGAGAGGGCATTTATGCTGGGGGCGAATTGCGGGATGGGGGGGCAAAGCTTTGTTCTGGGAGGTGGGGATTTAAGCAGGGAGTTGGGGGGGAGAGGGCATTTATGCTGGGGGCGAATTGCGGGATGGGGAGGGCAAAGCTTTGTTCTGGGAGGTGGGGATTTAAGCAGGGAGGTGGGGGGAGAGGGCATTTATGCTAGGGGCGAATTGCGGGATGGGGGGGCAAAGCTTTGTTCTGGGAGGTGGGGATTTCAGCAGGGAGGTGGATTTGTACTGGGAGGAAGGGGAATTTATGCTTAGGGGTAATCATTCAGATTAGTGCTCAATTTTTTGGGGGGGAATTTTTGTGGACACATAAGGCTCATACATCTTGGGGGGGGGGGGGGGGCGCAGTTTGGAATTTTGCCTTGGGCTCTAGATGACCTTGTCCCAGCACTGACAGTGAGTACATGTCGCTGGTTGGGGGGAGGGGGTGGGATTTCAGCAGGGAGGTGGATTTGTACTGGTAGTAAGGGAAATTTATGCTTAGGGGGTAATCATTTAGATAAGTACTCAATTTTTTGGGGGGGGGGGAATTTTTGTTGACACATAAGACTCATACATCTTGGGGGGGGCGCAGTTTGGCATTTTGCCTTGGGCTCTAGATGACCTTGTCCTGGCACTGACAGTGAGTACATGTCGCTGGTTAGGGGGGAGGGGGGGGGACCCTGCATGTGAAAAGAAAAGGGCCACTTTTACCCGGTTACTTTTTAAATCCTTATTGCAGGAAAGTATTTTTTGAATAGTCCTTCATTAGAAACGAAAAAAAAAAAGATTTGGCTGCTTTCTCTCCAGCCCTGTCCCGGGCAATAATCCAAATCCACCACTAGATGTCCTCGGTCTTCCACTGGGCGTTGTTCAATCAATAATACTAAGAACACACAGTGAGTGCGGGGCATCATGGATCCGCCCCCGAGGGAGCATCACTTACTATATCAGCCATGCCTTCTGCATCAATGGGGACTACCTACCATTGGGAAAAGATTTGAAGGACCCCGTGCATCACATGACCGATATATAACAATACAAAAAAGTATATACACAGGTATGTTTTTATTTAAAAAAAAAATACACTTAACGCCCACTTTATTAGGTACAGTTTGCTAGTAGCGGGTTGGACCCCCTTTTGCCTTCATTCTTGGTGGTATAAATACAACAAGGTGTTGGAAACGTTCCTCAGAGATTTTGCTCCATAGTGACATGATAGCATCACACAGTTAATGCAGATTTGTTGGCTGCACATCCATGATGCCAATCTCCCGTTCCACCACATCCCAAAGGTGCTTTATTGGATGAGATGTGGTGACTGTGGAGACCATTGGAGGACGGTGACCTCATTGTCACGGTGAAGAAACCAGCGGTGAGATGATTGGAGCTTTGTGACACGGTGCATTATCCTGCTGGGAGGAACCACCAGAAGATGGGGACACTGCAGTCATAAAGGGATGGAAATGGTCAGCAGCAATACTCAGGTAGGGGGTGGCATTTAAACCATGCTCAATTGGTACTAAGGGGCCCAAAGTGTGCCAAGAGCCCCCCCCCCCCACCATTATACCACCAGCCTGAACCATTATCCCCTCCACTCCACACCATTACACCCCCACCACCAGCCTAAACCATTACCCCCCCCCCCCACTCCACACCATTACACCCCCACCACCAGCCTGAACCATTACCCCCCCCCCCCACTCCACACCATTACACCCCCATCACCAGCCTGAACCATTACCCCCCCCCCCCCCACTCCACACCATTTCCCCCCCACCAGCCTGAACCATTACCCCCCCCCCACTCCACACCATTTCCCCCCCCACCAGCCTGAACCATTACCCCCACTCCACACCATTCCCCCCCCCCACCAGCCTGAACCATTAACCCCCCCTACTCCACACCATTACACCCCCACCACCAGCCTGAAGCATTACCCCCTCCCCACTCCACACCATTGCACCCCCACCACCAGCCTGAACCATTACCCCCCCCCCACTCCACACCATTACACCCCCACCACCAGCCTGAACCATTACCCCCCCCCACTCCACACCATTTCCCCCCCCACCAGCCTGAACCATTACCCCCCCCCCACTCCACACCATTACACCCCCACCACCAGCCTGAACCATTACCCCCCCACACTCCACACCATTGCACCCCCACCACCAGCCTTAATCATTACCCCCCCCCCCCACTCCACACCATTACACCCCCACCACCAGCCTGAACCATTACCCCCCCTCCCCCTCACCATTCCACCACCACCAGCCTGAACCATTACCCCCCCCTCCCCCATACCATTACACCCCCACCACCAGCCTGAACCATTAGCCCCCCCCCACCCTAAACCATTCCAACACCGCCAGCCTGAACCATTACCCCCCCTCCCCCACACCATTACACCAACACCACCAGCCTGAACCATTACCCCCCTCCCCCACACCATTACACCCCCACCACCAGCCTGAACCATTAGCCTCCCCCCCTACCCCAAACCATTACAGCACCACCACCAGCCTGATCCGGTGATACAAGGCAGGAATGATCCATGCGCCAAATTCTGACCCCACCATCTGAATGTCGCAACTGAAATCCAGACTCATCAGACCAGGCAATGTTGTTCCAATCTTCTATTGTCCAGTTTTGGTGATCCTGTGCCAATTGTAGCCTCAGTTTCCTGTTCTTAGCTGACAGGAGTGGCACCCGGTGTGGTCTTCTGTTGCTGTATCCCATCTGGTTCAAGGTTGGATGTGTTGTGCGCTCAGAGATGGTATTCTGCACATCTGTACAGAGTGGTTATTTGAGTTACTGTTGCCTTTCTATCACCTGGAACCAGTCTGCCCATTTTCCTCTGACCTCAACAAAGCATTTTCCTCCACACAACTGCCGCTCACTGGATATTTTCTCTTTTTCCCACCATTCTCTATAAACCCGAGAGATGGTTGTGTGTAAAAATCCCAGAAATACTCAGACCAGCCCGTCTGCCACCAACAACCATGCCACGTTCAATGTCACTTAAAGCCCCTTTCTTCCCTATTCTGATGCTCCGTTTGAACTTCAGCAAGTTGTCTTCATCACGTCTAGATGCCTAAATGCATTGAGTTGCTGCCATGTGATCGTCTGATTATCAATTTATGTTACCAAGCGATTGAACAGGTGTACCTAATAAAGTGGCCGGTGAGTGTAAATACAGAAGTGGGGGGAGGGAGCACAGAGGGATGGGGGGAGGGGAGCCCGGAGTTATGCTTTATGGGAAATTAGATGAGACTCTGATCCCAGCACAGCTGCAGAATTTACTGAATAGAATAAAAACTTCAATAATCGCCTTCCACTTATGTGTAAGTGACCTCCACTGGAACTGTCACTCCCTTTCATAGAGCTCACCACGCACCTCGCACCTCCCACCTCCCAAATAATAATAATCAAAGCAGCCTCTATTATTATCACAAAGGATCCGAGAACCGTCCACACAACGCCCCGCGTTTAAAACCCGCAGACTATATACTCTGCAATCTATAGAACGCTTTAATTCTCGCTGGCGGTTTTCATGTCGTCGCTGCGTCTGCACTAATGACAGCTCTCATGTGCCGGATTAGAATGTTAACCCATTCCTTGCTGACAGAGAAAGATTTCAGCTCTCAGGACATCAAAAAATTTATGACACGGTTCTCCAAACATTTCACACAAAGGACCAGTATACTGCCCTTCACACTTTAGGGGGGGCTGGACTGAAGCCAGTGGGAGTAGAAAAAATTACATCATTGGTGTCAGTGGGAGGAATAGTGCCCCATCATTGGTGTCAGTGGGAGGAATAGTGCCCCGTCATTGATGTCAGTGGGAGGAACAGTGCCTCATCATTGGTGTCAGTGGGAGGAACAGTGCCTCATCATTGGTGTCAGTGGGAGGAATAGTGCCCCATCATTGGTGTCAGTGGGAGGAATAGTGCCCCATCATTAGTGTCAGTGGGAGGAATAATGTCCCATCATTGGTGTCAGTGGGAGGAATAGTGCCCCATCATTGGTGTCAATGGGAGGAATAGTGCCCCATCATTGGTGTCAATGGGAGGAATAGTGTCCCATCATTGGTGTCAGTGGGAGGAATAGTGCCCCATCATTGGTGTCAGTGGGAGGAATAGTGTCCCATCATTGGTGTCAGTGGGAGGAATAGTGCCCCGCCATTGGTGTCAATGGAAGGAATAGTGTCCCATCATTGGTGTCAGTGGGAGGAATAGTGCCCCATCATTGGTGTCAGTGGGAGGAATAGTGTCCCATCATTGGTGTCAGTGGGAGGAATAGTGCCCCACCATTGGTATCAGTGGGAGGAATAGTGCCCCATCATTGGTGTCAGTGGGAGGAATACTGCCCCATCATTGGTATCAGTGGGAGGAATAGTGCCCCATCATTGGTGTCAGTAGGAGGAATAGTGCCCCATCATTGGTGTCAGTGGGAGGAATAGTGCCCCATCATTGGTATCAGTGGGAGGAATAGTGTCCCATCATTGGTGACAGTGGAAGGAATAGTGTCCCATCATTGGTGTCAGTGGGAGGAATAGTGCCCCGTCATTGATGTCAGTGGGAGGAATAGTGCCCCCTCATTGGTATCAGTGGGAGGAATAGTGCCCCATCTTTGGTATCAGTGGGAGGAATAGTGCCCCATCATTGGTGTCAGTGGGAGGAATAGTGCCCCATCATTGGTGTCAGTGGGAGGAATAGTGCCCCATCTTTGGTATCAGTGGGAGGAATAGTGCCCCATCATTGGTGTCAGTAGGAGGAATAGTGCCCCATCATTGGTATCAGTGGGAGGAATAGTGCCCCATCATTGGTATCAGTGGGAGGAATAGTGTCCCATCATTGGTGTCAGTGGGAGGAATAGTGCCCCGTCATTGGTGACAGTGGGAGGAATAGTGCCCCGTCATTGGTGACAGTGGAAGGAATAGTGTCCCATCATTGGTGTCAGTGGGAGGAATAGTGCCCCGTCATTGGTGACAGTGGAAGGAATAGTGCCCCATCATTGGTGTCAGTGGGAGGGATAGTGCCCCATCATTGGTGTCAGTGGGAGGAATAGTGCTGCATCATTGGTGTCAGTGGGAGGAATAGTGCCCCATTATTGGTGTCAGTGGGAGGAATAGTGCTGCATCATTGGTATCAGTGGGAGGAATAGTGCCCCATCATTGGTATCAGTGGGAGGAATAGTGCCCCATTATTGGTGTCAGTGGGAGGAATAGTGCTGCATCATTGGGGTCAGTGGGAGGAATAGTGCCCCATCATTGGTGTCAGTGGGAGGAATAGTGCCCCATTATTGGTGTCAGTGGGAGGAATAGTGCCCCATCATTGGTGTCAGTGGGAGGAATAGTGCCCCATAATTGGTGTCAGTGGGAGGAATAGTACCCCAAGGGCCAGATAAAGGCAAGCAAAGGACATCATCCAGCCCGCAGAGTGCATTTTGGTGACCCCTGCTCTAAGAGGTCAAATGCTCTAGGGTCCCAAATACCTAACTGAACAGTAAGCAATCGTGTATTTATCTCCTACCTACACTGATCACCAGTGCAAGGGTGCAATTTTCTAATTACCACCAATGTAAGGGGTTCTAGGAGTTGTGGCTGATGGACCACCATTTGATGGTGCCTCCATAGTTTCAGAGCCAACATCACTTGGCAAAACCAGTAGAAGGACACCAAATATTTTTTTAACTGTCTTTAAGGATGGCATTCTGACCACGACTGTAAGGGGGGGAGGGGAGGGCATTCTTCCTATTGACCATCAATATAAGGGGCATTTTTCCTATTGACACCTGATTAATTGGTTTTAGTAAGGGTCCCTCAAGACCTGAAAAATATTTTGGAGAAAGGCTGCCCTAGACCGGCCCTGTAACATCAGCTGACAGCAGGCTTCATCCCGCTGTCTGCTAAAAATCTGCACTTCTGTGATCCACAGGAGAAGTACAGCCAAATGAGCTTTCCCCGTACTTCCGGACCACCCACCACATATATACTGTAGCAGAGAGACCCGGCTGTGTAAAATCATGTACCTAACCAATCAGCGGGCCGCTATGGCGACCCACCAATCATTCCGAGGAGAGGCAGAACAGCAGAACTATGTAAACAAGGCAGACCGCCGTTCTGTCACAGAGGAAATGGAGATCTTGTGTTTCTCCTAAGCAGAAACACTGATCTTTGTTTTCCTCTAAACAGGCCTCGCCGTGGTCAACCAAAGGAGTTGAGTGCACGTGCTCAGCGTCATATCCAGAGGTTGTCTTTGGGAAATAGACGTATGAGTGCTGCCAGCATTGCTGCAGAGGTTGAAGGGGTGGGGGGTCAGCCTGTCAGTGCTCAGACCATACGCCGCACACTGCATCAAATTGGTCTGCATGGCTGTCATCCCAGAAGGAAGCCTCTTCTAAAGATGATGGACAAGCATGTCTCCAGACCAAACCCTATTGAGCATCTGTGGGGCATCCTCAAACAGAAGGTGGAGGAGCGCAAGGTCTCCAACAATCCACCAGCTCCGTGATGTCATCATGGAGGAGGGGAAGAGGACTCCAGTGGCAACCTGTGAAGCTCTGGTGACCTCCATGCCCAAGAGGGTTAAGGCAGTGCTGGAAAATAATGGCGGCCACACAAAATTTTGACACTTTGGGCCCAATTTGGACATTGTCACTTAGGGGTGTACTCACTTTTGTTGCCAGCGGTTTAGACATTAATGGCTGTGTGTTGAGTTATTTTGAGGGGACAGTAAATTTACACTGTTATACAAGCTGTACACTCACTACTTTACATTGTAGCAAAGTGTCATTTCTTCAGTGTTGTGACATCAAAAGATAGAATAAAATATTTACAAAAAAGTGAAGGGTGTACTTACTTTTGTGAGATACTGTATAAGGCGGGAATGCCCAAAGATACTGGATTTCTGGCAGGAGGTTACTTAAAGCGGAGTTCCGGGCACAAAAACATTTTTTCAATGAAAATACCCCCGGGACAGTCAGGGCTAGTACATTCCACAATGGCTGGCCTCTGATCAGTCCCGGTTCGCACTTACCTGCAAGAAGAAATACTCACTTATAAAATTTCTTCTCCAGCGTTGCCATCTCTGTTGTGGGCAGCTGAAGCCAGCGCGATCCTCTTCTGCGTCCTCTTCTGCATCTTCTTCTCCCAGAATGCGCCTTCACCGGCCCCTCTCGTCACTTCCGGTGCGGCATGCCCAGAAGCTGTTTAGCAGGGAATGTGGCGTCGCACCGGAAGTGACGTGCGGGGCCGGTGCAGGCGCATTGATTCCTGAGAGCGATGACGTTCAGCTACGAGGAATCATTGCAAACCGGAAGTGATGGTTTCTACAATTACAAAGTAAGTAAAAAAAACAAAATAATCCTAACTATCCAATTCCTTTTCAGGTGAAGAAGAGCCAGCGGATGGACACAAAATTGATTAGGTCGATTTTGTGCCCGGAACTCTGCTTTAATTGATTCAAGAAATCACAATATGCTTAAAAACCCTAAAAAAATTTTATTCCATAAAACCAATCTTCCAATTAAGCAATACCAAAAGACGGCGACACCACACTTAATAAATGCAGCAAAAGCTTTACAGTAATCCCCCGCTCCATCGCGGTTCAGTTTTTGCGGTCCCGGTAATTCGCGTTTTTTTTTGTAATGTTATTTTACTATATAAATCATTAAAAATGAAATATTTTTGTGTTTTCCATAGCTCTTGCTATGTCTCTTAGTATCTTTTATGTGTTTAAATGAGTTTCTATTGTTTTAAAAGTGTGTTTAAAGACCTTAAAATGCTTCTACACGTACAGTGACAGTAAAATAAACCATGCCTACAATGCATTTTAATAGGGTTTTTCTATCTCGCGGAATTTCACTTTTCGCGGCTGGGTCCGGAACGTAACCCCCGCAATGGAGGGGGGTTTACTGTAATCCCGAATCTATGGCAAGTACCAGAGAGTCCAACGGTGGATGGTTGGGTTAGAAGAGTAGAAAATACTTATAATATGGAAGAGGATTTGCAAAACTCTGGGGAGGATGGATCGAGTTTAAGCACACAAAGAAATATACTTACATTGTTACATAGTTATCAGGTTGAAAAAGACACAAGTCCATCTGGCTCAACCAATAAAAAACAGTAAAGAAAACCCAACCATACAATCCCATATACACAATTCTATACCCGCGGTTAATCCAGAGGAAGGCGAAAAAAACCCAGCAAATCATGATCCAATTTACTACAGCAGGGGAAAAAATTCCTTCCTGATCCCCCGAGAGGCAATCAGATATTCCCTGGATCAACTTTACCTATAAATATTAGTAATATATTATTATTACATTAATATATTATAGTAATAATATATACTGAATTAAGGGGTATTTGAAACAGGTTCGGTGGAAGAAAGAAAGATAAGCGAATAAACACAAGGTCGAGTAAGAGGAGGGCCCGGGGGCAGGGGGGGGGGGGGGCAGTGGGAGGGAGATTGGAAATTTTTTATTTCTTGCAAGAGTTTGTCTGAATAAATTATGTATTTTGTATAATGGAAAATTAATAAAATATAAAAGTAAAAAATATTGTTTTTTTTTTTCTTCAAAATTGTCACTCTTTTTTTTTTATAGCGCAATTGTCAGTTAAAGCAACGCAGTGCCGTTTTTAAAAAAAATGGCCCGGTCAGGAAGCTGAAGTGTTTAATAATTAGTTTCATTTAATTTATTTCTTGCAAGAGTTTGTCTGAACAAATTATGTATTTTGTATAATGGAAAATTAATAAAATATAAAAAAAAAGTAAAAAATATTGTTTTTTTTTTTTCTTCAAAATTGTTGCTCTTTTTTTGTTTATAGCGCAATTGTCAGTTAAAGCAACGCAGTGCCGTATTTCAAAAAAATGGCCCGGTCAGGAAGCTGAAGTGTTTAATAATTAATTTAATTTAATTTATTTCTTGCAAGAGTTTGTCTGAATAAATTATGTATTTTGTATAATAAAAAATCAATAAAATATAAAAAAAAAAAGTAAAAAATATTGTTTTATTTTTTTCTTCAAAATTGTCGCTCTTTTTTTGTTTATAACGCAATTGTCAGTTAAAGCAACACAGTGCCGTATTTAAAAAAAATGGCCCGGTCAGGAAGCTGAAGTGTTTAATAATTAATTTAATTTATTTCTTGCAAGAGTTTGTCTGAATAAATTATGTATTTTGTATAATGGGAAATTAATAAAATATTTAAAAAAAAGTAAAAAATTTTGTTTTGTTTTTTTCTTCAAAATTGTCGCTCTTTTTTTGTTTATAGCGCAATTGTCAGTTAAAGCAACGCAGTGCCATATTTTTAAAAAAATGGCCCGGTCAGGGAGCTGAAGTGCTTAATAATTAACATTAATGCTATGTGCCTGCAAAAGGGATGCACGCTTTTTGTGTACAAAAAAACACGCGCGCTCCCGTATGCGAACCTAGCCTTAGACCCAACTGTCAGAAAAAAATCTACAGTGGAGGGGCCACACTGCAAGGGTTAAATGCTCGTTGTGTATAGAGTGTAGTAGAGGAACAGGCATTATCACTTACCCTACCCCCCATTCCGATCAGCCCTAATCTCCCTAAAGCTCCCTCTTGTGGACGATCCCTACAGTGCAGGGCTATAAACCCTGCATTATATAGAGGAAAAGCAAGCATTTGACTGGGGGGGGGGGGGGGGTTAAAGTCGGAGGGACTCTGCTGGAGCGCAGAATAACAATTATAATAATAATTATTAGTAACAGAATGGTGCAGCACTAAATAAAAAGTCGACAAACGGAACTCCAGTGTAAGACCGTCGGTTCTGTTTTTCAAGTCAACAATATGGCCGCCATGTCCCAGCGTGCGTCGACGTTATACGTCATCAGCTCCTCCTTCCTACGCGTTTCATCACTATATGACTATTAATAATAATTAATAGATTTCTTTGGGATTAATAAAGCATTCTGAATCTGAACAAGGTATTTCTCCGTATTCCGGCACCTCTGGACGTAAGGAGTATTTAAGCCTTGCAGTACAATGAAAGGGGGGGGGAGCCCACTGCAAGGATACTTTTTTGTGCCTGGAGTTGGGCTTTAAACTCTGCAGCATCTACCTAAAATGAAAATATCTATTTTGGGTGGACTGACCCTTTATATCTATAATTTACCAGGGCACCCCCAAACCCCATCTCCTCAGCGGTGACCGCATATTTTGTCCAAGCAATAGGGCTCCGTTCACATATTGGGTCTCGGATCGAGGGCAGAATCGCGGCAATTCTGGCCTCGATCCCGAATCATTGCAAATTGTAGGACGCCAGTGCGATTCCCGTGACTTGCAATGGCACCTTAAACCCGGCGCGATTTTGAAAGAGAGGGGGGAAGAAAGAGAGGGAGAGAGGGGGGGAGAGAGAGAGAGAAAGAGAGGGAGGAAGAGGGAGAGAGAGAGAAAGAGAGAGGGGGAGAGGGAGGGAGAGAAAGAAAAAGAGAGGGGAGAGAGAGATAGAAAGAGAGAGAGGGGAAAGAGAGAAAGGGAGGGAGAGAGAGAGAGAGAGAGAGAGAGAGAAGGAGGGGAGAGAAAGAAAGAGAGAGAGAGGAGGGAGAGAAAAAGAGAGAGATAGAGAGAGAGAAAGAGAGAGGGGGAGAGAGGGAGAGAGAGTAAGAGAGGGAGGGGGAGAGAGAGAGGGAGAGGAGAGAGAGAGAAAGAGAGAGAGAGAGTAGGGAGAGAGAAAGAAAGAAAGAGAGAGAGGGAGAGAGATAGAGAGAGAAAAAGAGAGAGGGAGAGAGAGAGAGAAAGAGGGAGAGAGAGGAGGAGAGAGAGGGAGAGAGATTGAGAGGGAGAAAGAGAGGGAAAAGGAGGGAGAGAAGGAGAGAGAGGGGGGAGGGAAAGAAAGAAAAAGAGATAGAAAAGGGAGGGAGGGAGAGAAAGAGAGAGAGGAGGGAGAAAGAAAGAAAGAGAGAGAGGGAGAGAGAAAAAAAGAGAGAGGGAGGGAGAGAGAGAAAGAGGGAGAGAGAGGGAGAGAGATTGAGAGGGAGAAAGAGAGGGAAAAGGAGGGAGAGAAGGAGAGAGAGGGGGGGGATAAAGAAAAAGAGAGAGATAAAAAAGGGAGGGAGGGAGAGAAAGAGAAAAGGAGAGAGGGGGGAGAGAGAGAGAAAGAGATAGCGGTAGGGAGGGAGGGAGGGAGAGAAAAAGGGAGTGGGAGGGAGAGAGAGAAAGAGAGAGGCAGAGAGAGTGGGGAGAGAGAGAGAAAGGGAGAGAGGGAGAAAGAGAGTGAAGGAGGTAGAGAAAGAGAGGGGGAGGGAGAGAGGGGGGAGAGGGAGGGAGAAAGAGAGAGAGGGGGGGGAAAGAGAGAGGGGGTGAGAAAGAAAGAGAGAGGGGGAGAGAAAGACAGAGGGGGGAGAGAAAGAGGGAAGGTGAGAGAGAAAGAGAGAGGGGGGAGAGAGAGGGAGGGTGAGAGAGAGAGAGGGGGGAGAGAAAGAAAGAGAGAGAGAGAGGGGAAGGGCGAGGTAAAAAAGAGAGATAGGGAGGGAGAGGAGAGAGAGGGGGGTAGGGAGAAGAGAGAGAGAGGGGGAGGGAGAGGGAGAGAGAGAGGGGGGAGAAAGGGAGAGAGAAAGAGAGAGGGAGGGGGAGGGAGAGGGGGGAGGGAGAGAGAGAGAGAGAGAGGGGGAGGGGCAGAGTAAAAGAGAGCAGGAGAGAGGGGGAGAGAGAGAGGGAGGGAGAGAGAGAGAGGGAAGAGAGAGAGAGGGGTAGAGAAAGAAAGAGAGAGGGGGAGAGAAAGAGAGAGAGAAAGAGAGGGGGAGAGAGATAGGGAGAGGGAAAAAAGAGAGAGGGAAGGAGGGAGGGAGGGAGAGAAAGAGAGAGATAGAGGGGGCAGGGAGAAGAGAGAGGGAGAGAAAAAGAGAGGGAGTGAGAGAGAGAGGGAGAGAGATTTCCTGCATTGTAGGCATTGGGAGGGTATACTGATCAAAGCTTCTAAACGTAAACACTCATGAACGCTGCAAAACGTTGTATGTAAAAGTGGCAAAATGGACGTTTTTAACCGTCGATTACTAGCTGTCAAGTTCCAGCGTTCAGAAGAGGTTTATCAAACGTCTCGTGTACATGAGGCCTAAATGTATGAAAAGCCAAAAAGAACAAAAATGTAACATAATGCAGCTTACCAGCCCTTCGAAGTGGAGGCTGTATTACTTTTCTATTTGTTTTCTAGGTTTTGTTTCTTTATTTTCACCTAATGACCTGGCCAGGAAATTGCTGACATTAGGCCCCAGGCACTTTAAGCTATAATATGCCACTATATTACACTGCCATCTTCCTTCCAGATTCCCACCCTTCAGCAGACCCTTCACAGCAGTGACCTCACTCCAGCTGATCAGCTGCCGTGATGTCAACACTGCGCATGCACAGATCATCAGGGACATTATCCAAAATGTCTTGGTATGCTGTTGCCTTAAGAGTTCCCTTCACTGGAACTAAGGGGCCAAGCCCAACCCCACACCATAATACCCCCCCCCCCCCCAAAAAAAAAGATTTGGACCAGTACACAAGTCCATAAAGACATGGATGAATGAGTTTGGGGTGTAGGAACTTGACTGGCCTGCACAGAGTCCTGACCTCACCCCGATAGAACACCAATGAGATGAATTAGAGCGGAGACTGCAAGCCAGGCCTTCTCATCCAACATCAGTGCCTGACCTCACAAATGTGCTTTTGGAAGAATGGTCAAACATTCCCATAGACACACTCCTAAACCTTGTGGACAGCCTTACCAGAAGAGTTGAAGCTGTTATAGCTGCAAAGGGTGGACCAACTCAATATTGAACCCTATGGACTAAGACTGGGATGCTATTAAAGTTTATGTGCGGGTAAAGGCAGGCGTCCCAATACTTTTGGTAATATAGTGTATGTTCAAGTTCAATACATAACACTAACAATAGTAAAGGTGTGCAAACTAAAGGCTACTTAAATGCACCTACATTCAATTTAAATGTAACCTAACATTTTCAGCCCCCCAGGCAATGATATTGTAAGAGGTAATAAAAATTTCTCCGTAGGATACATGCACAGCACAAACATTGTAACAGAGGTATGTACGCCTTTATCTTCAGTAATGTATAAAATGCAAAGTAACAATAATCGGAAGAAACATTTGAGAAAAAAATCTAGTAGAAAAAATATACAAATATTTATAATCCTATAAAGACACAAAATACTAAATTGCTACAAAATAAATAAGCTGCAAAGTCAATAAAGATTGGTTTGTGCAAACAAAATCCAAGAAGTAAAAATGAAGGAAAGATACAAAACAGGGAAAAGATATAAATATAAAATAATAAAGCTGGAAATACATACAACATGTAAAAGCATAAAAACATCAATGAGTGTAAACAATGGAATTAAATATAAAATAAGTATATGAAAAAGGAAAGCACGAGATAAAGAATACAGGACAGGCAATGTTCAACAAGTGTAATAAGGAAAATTGAAAACATTGTATAAACAAAATTAGAAAAATTAACAAATAAAAAAGAAAAGAAACCAAACTAAACTAGAATTATATAGAAAAGTACAAAATGCAGCGTAAACATCACAACTTTTAAAAACTTCAAAGATGTATAAAAGTAATCAAAGTGCAGGGATGGGGGTGAACAGTAGCACTGTGAAGAAAGAGATACAGTGAGTGTGCACTGGAGTCATGGCATTAACAGCCTGTAGGGTGAGATGTGGAGCTGGTGTGTGCCAGTGCAAGCTAAGTGCCCAGAGTGCCAACCCAGGCTGGGTGCTCAGTATGGAAACATAGGCTGGGTGCTCAGTATATTTGAGTAGGGTAGGCTGGGTGCTTGGTACAGTAGTGTAGGCAGGGTGCTCAGTAAAGTAGGGTAGGCTGGGTGCTGTGTGGTGGAGCTGGCTGGGTGCTCAGTATAGTAGGGTAGGCTGGGTGCTCAGTACAGTAGGGTAGACTGGGTGCTCAGTATAGTAGAGTAGACTGGGTGCTCAGTATTGTAGAGTAGACTGGGTGCACAGTACAGTAGGGTAGACGTGGTGCTCAGTATAGTAGGGTAGTCTAGGTGTTCAGTATAGTAGGGTAGGCTGGGTGCTCAGTATAGTAGGGTCGGCTGGGTGCTCAGTATAGTAGGGTAGACTGGGTGCTCAGTATAGTAGGGTAGACTGGGTGCTCAGTACAGTAGGGTAGACTGGGTGCTCGTTACAGTACGGTAGTTTGGGTGCTCTGTATAGTAGTATAGACTGGGTGCTCATTACAGTAGAGTAGACTGGATGCTTAGTATAGTAGGGTCGGCTGGGTGCTCAGTATAGTAGGGTCGGCTGGGTGCTCAGTATAGTAGGGTCGGCTGGGTGCTCAGTATAGTAGGGTCGGCTGGGTGCTCAGTATAATAGGGTAGACTGGGTGCTCAGTATAATAGGGTAGACTGGGTGCTAGGTATAGTAGGGTAGACTGGGTGCTCAGTATAGTAGTATAGACTGGGTGCTCAGTATAGTAGAGTAGACTGGGTGCTCAGTATAGTAGGGTAGGCTGGGTGCTAGGTATAGTAGGGTAGACTGGGTGCTCAGTATAGTAGAGTGGACTGGGTGCTCAGTACAGTAGGGTAGGCTGGGTGCTCGTTACAGTACGGTAGTTTGGGTGCTCTGTATAGTAGTATAGACTGGGTGCTCATTAAAGTAGAGTAGATTGGATGCTTAGTATAGTAGGGTAGAGTGGGTGCTCAGTATAGTAGGGTCGGCTGGGTGCTCAGTATAGTAGGGTCGGCTGGGTGCTCAGTATAATAGGGTAGACTGGGTGCTCAGTATAGTAGGGTCGGCTGGGTGCTCAGTATAATAGGGTAGACTGGGTGCTAGGTATAGTAGGGTAGGCTGGATGCTCAGTATAGTAGTATAGACTGGGTGCTCAGTATAGTAGAGTAGACTGGGTGCTCAGTATAGTAGAGTAGACTGGGTGCTCAGTATAGTAGAGTAGACTGGGTGCTCAGTATAGTAGTATAGACTGGGTGCTCAGTATAGTAGAGTAGACTGTATACTGTGTGCTCAGTATAGTAGAGTAGACTGGGTGCTCAGTATAGTAGGGTAGGCTGGGTGCTCAGTATAGTAGGGTAGGCTGGGTGCTAGCTATAGTAGGGTAGACTGGGTGCTCAGTATAGTAGAGTGGACTGGGTGCTCAGTACAGTAGGGTAGACTGGGTGCTCAGTATAGTAGAGTAGTCTAGGTGCTCAGTATAGTAGCGTAGACTGGGTGCTCAGTATAGTAGAGTAGACTGGATGTATGATGGGTGTATGATGGGTGCTGGATGTATGATGGGTGTATGGTGGGTGCTAGGTGTATGATGGGTGCATGGTGGGTGCTGGGTGTATGGTGGGTGCTGGGTGTATGATGGGTGTATAGTGGGTGCTTGGTGTATGGTGGGTGCTGGGTGTTGGGTGTATGATGGGTGCTGGGTGTATGATGGGTGTATGGTTGGAGCTAGGTGTATGATGGGTGTATGATGGGTGCTGGGTGTATGGTGGGTGCTAGGTGTATGATGGGTGCATGGTGGGTGCTGGGTGTATGATGGGTGCTGGGTGTATGATGGGTGTATAGTGGGTGCTTGGTGTATGGTGGGTGCTGGGTGTTGGGTGTATGATGGGTGCTGGGTGTATGATGGGTGTATGGTTGGTGCTAGGTGTATGATGGGTGTATGATGGGTCTATGGTGGGTGCTGGGTGTATGATGGGTGCTAGGTGTATGATAGGTGTATGATGGGTGTATGATGGGTGCTGGGTGTATGGTGGGTGCTAGGTGTATGATGGGTGCTGGGTGTATGATGGGTAAATGGTGGTTGTATGGTGGGTGCTGGGTGAATGATGGGTGTTGGGTGTATGATGGGTGTATGATGGGTGAATGATGGTTGTATGGTGGTTGCTGGGTGTATGATGGGTGCTGGGTGTATGATGGGTGAATGGTGGTTGCTGGGTGTATGATGGGTGATGGGTGTATGATGGGTGCTGGGTGTTGGGTGTATGATGGGTTCTGGGTGTATGATGGGTGTATGGTGGGTGATGGGTGTATGATGGGTGTATGATGGGTGCTGGGTGTATGATGGGTGTATGGTGGGTGTATGATGGGTGCTGGGTGTATGATGGGTGCTGGGTGTATGATGGGTGTATGATGGGTGTATGGTGTATGATGGGTGTATGATGGGTGCTGGGTGTATGATGGGTGTATGATGGGTGTAAGGTGGGTGATGGGTGTATGGTGGGTGATGGGTGTATAGTGGTTGCTGGGTGTATGATGGGTGATGGCTGGGTTTATGATGGGTGATGGGTGGGTGATGGGTGTATGATGGGTGATGGCTGGGTTTATGATGGGTGATGGGTGGGTGATGGGTGTATGATGGGTGATGGGTGGGTGGTGTAGATTGGATGGTGGGGGAAGATCGATGCTGTGTAGGTCGGTGGCGGTGCTCGGTGTCTCCCGGGTGGAGATGATGCCCCCTCCCCTCCCCCTCCTCCGGTGCTCTCACCTCTCCTCTCCTCTCCTCTCTCCGCTCACAATGAGCCTCATTCAGACGTGGCTCCGGGTGTCGGGCGGTGGGCGGGGCTCAGTGCCGCCCCCTCTGGGGTCCCGGGTGGTGGAAGGGGGGCAGAGTCACTGGACAGCCCATACTATAACACTGCGAGCTCAGCCCGACCACCGAATCCTCCCAACCGACCGACACACAGCGGAGAGGACACCCACATGTGTACTACAGAGGAGACCTACACCTGCACCGTAGGGGACCCCAAAATCTGCACTACAGGGGACCCCAGATCTTTACCTGCACTACAGAGGATGTGGATGGGATCTATAGATTGCACTTCATTCACCAGATATCCATACAATGTACAATACAGAGGGATTTATAGAGGGAGCTTATAGAGGTAACACTGTGTGTGACTCCCACCCTATATATATATATATATATATATATATATATACTGTACACAGGACTCAGCTCCTAGATGTCACATTGCAGAGATATGTATAGGACAAGAGACACACAGAATAAAATGTTTGTATATATATATATATATATATATATATATACACAGTGCCTTGAAAAAGTATTCACACCCCTTGAATTTTTCCACATTTTCTCATGTTACAACCAAACATAAATGTATTTTATTGGGATTTTATGTGATAGACCGACACAAAGTGGCCATAATTGTGAAGTGGAAGGAAAATGATAAATTATAGAAATAAATCTGTGAAGTCGGAGTCAATACTTTGTAGAACCGCCTTTCCCTGCAATTACAGCTGCAAGTCTTTTTGGGGATGTCTCTACCAGCTTTGCACATCTAGAGAGGACATTTTTGCCCATTCTTCTTTGCAAAATATTTTAAGCTCTGTCAGATTGGATGGAGAGCGTCTGGGAACAGCAATTTTCAAGTCTTGCCACCGATTCTCAATGTGATTTAGGTCTGGACTGTGACTGGACCATTCTAACACATGAACAGTGGCGGCTGGTGCTCCAAATTTTTTTTTTGTGGGGGGGGGGGGGGGGGGCGCAAACAGAAAAATGTAATAGGCATTGCTTTGCGGCAAAAAACGCTGTAAAAAATTGCGTGACTTTGAGGTCACAAAAGTGTGAAAGGGGCCTTCAGTAATTAAAGTATAGTGTACCCCCTTTCAATGCAGAGAGACCAGCATGCCCCCTTTCAATGCACAATGATCAGTGTGCTACTTTCAATGCACAGTGACCAGCGTGCCCCTTTCAATGCAGAGAGACCAGCGTGCCCCCTTTCAATGCACAGTGACCAGCTTGCCCCCTTTCAATGCACAGTGACCAGCTTGCCCCCTTTCAATGCACAGTGACCAGCTTGCCCCCTTTCAATGCACAGTGACCAGCGTACCCCCTTTCAATGCACAGTGACCAGCGTGCCCCTTTCAATTCACAGTGACCAGCGTGCCCCCTTTCAATTCACAGTGACCAGCGTGCCCCTTTCAATTCACAGTGACCAGCGTGCCCCCTTTCAATTCACAGTGACCAGCGTGCCCCCTTTCAATGCACAGTGACCAGCGTGCCCCCTTTCAATGCACAGTGACCAGCGTGCCCCCTTTCAATGCACAGTGACCAGCGTGCCCCTTTTAATGCACAGTGACCAGCGTGCCCCCTTTCAATGCACAGTAACCAGTGTGCCCCCTTCAAAACAGTGACCAGTGTGCCCCCTTCAATGCAGTGACCAGTGTACATGCCCCCTTTCAATGCAGAGACCAGCGTACATGCCCCCTTCAATGCAGTGACCAGCGTACATGCCCCTTTCAATGCAGAGACCAGGGTACATGCCCCCTTCAATGCAGTGACCAGCGTACATGCCCCCTTTCAATGCAGAGACCAGCGTACATGCCACCTTCAATGCAGAGTTCAGCGTGCGTGCCCCCTTCAATGCAATGATCATTGGGCCATGCCCCCACAATGCGGAGTTCAGCGTGCGTGCCCCCTTCAATGCAATGAACATTGGGCCATGCCCCCACAATGTGGAGTTCAGCGTGCGTGCCCCCTTCAATGCAATGAACATTGTGCATTGCCCCCACAATACAGAGTTCAGCATGCATGCATGCCCCCTTCAATGCAGTGTGGCCCCCCCCGAGACTAGTGCACTCACCCGGAGCAGCGACGGCTTCTCTTCTCTTCAGTCCCGGACTCCCGGCAGGCGGCTTCTTCTCCGGCGGCAACGGCTTCTCTTCTTTTCAGTCCCGGACTCCCGGCGGACGGCTTCTCCTAACTCCGGCGGCACGTCTTCTCTGGTCCTCCCGCTCCCGCCTCCTCCTAGGCCAATGGCATGGGGTTTGTCATGCGGCCAATCAGGAAGCCGGTATTAGACCGGCCTCCTGATTGGCCAGGAGGAGGATCGGTGTGACAATAGCGAATTTTCATTCGCTATTGACACACAATGGGTGGGCTCTGGGCGCACTGCTCTGCGCCCCGGGACCACCCTTTGCATCACCCTATTAGAGCCTCTGGCTCTAATCAGGTGATTAAAAAAAAAGCCTATTAAACTCCATGCGTCTGGCGCCCTGCATGCAGATTAGGGGACCGGATGCATGGATAGGGGGGCGGCGCCCCTGCGCCCTGTATACACCAGCCGCCACTGCACATGAATATGCTTTGATGTAAACCATCCCATTGTAGCTCTGGCTGGATGTTTCAGGTTGTTGTCCTGCTGGAAGGTGAACCTCCGTCCCAGTCTCAAGTCTTTTGCAGACTCTATCAGGTTTTCTTCTAAGATTGTCCCGTATTTGGCTCCATCCATATTCCCATCAACTCTGACCAGCTTCCCTGTCCCTGCTGAAGAAAAGCATCCCCACAACATGATGCTGCCACCACCATGTTTCACGGTGGGGGTGGTGTGTTCAGGGTGATGTGCAGTGTTAGTTTTCCCCCACACATAGCGTTTTGCTTTTAGGTCAAAAAGTTCTATTTTGGTCTCATCTGAGCAGAGCTCCTTCTTCCACATGTTTGCTGTGTCCCCCACATGGCTTCTCCCAAACTGCAAACAGGACTTCTTATGGCTTTCTTTCACCAATGGCTTTCTTCTTCTCACTCTTCCATAAAGGGCAGATTTGTGGAGCGCACGACTAATAGTTGTCCTGTTGACAGATTCTCCCACCTGAGCTGTGGATCTCTGCAGCTCCTCCAGAGTTCCCATGGGACTCTTGGCTGCTTCTCTGATGAATGCTCTCCTTGCCCGGCCGGTCAGTTTAGGTGGACGGCCATGTCTTGGTAGGGTTGCAGTTGTGCCATACTCTTTCCATTTTCCCCTGATGGATTGAACAGCTCTCCGTGAGATGATCAAAGCTTGGGAGATTTTTTTTATAACCTAACTCTGCTTTACACTTCTCCACAACTTTATCCCTGACCTGTCTGGTGTGTTCCTTGGCCTTCATGATGCTGTTTATTCACAAAGGTTCTCTAACAAACCTCTGAGGGCTTCGCAGAACAGCTGTATTTATACTGAGAGGAAATGACACACAGGTGGACTCTATTTACTAATTAGGTCTTCTAAAGGCAACTGGTTCCACTAGATTTTAGTTAGGGGTATCAGAATAAAGGGGGGTGAATACAAATGCAGCCACACTTTTTACAGATTTATTTGTGGAAAAGTTTGAAAATCATTTATCATTTTCCTTCCACTTCACAATTATGTAACACTTTGTGTCGGTCTATCACATAAAATCCCAATACATTTACGTTTTTGGTTGTAACATGACAAAATGTGGAAAATTTCAGGGGGTGTGAATACTTTTGTAAGGCACTGTATTGCAGCTTAACAATTCTTAGATGTGATGATAGTATTAGTTTTCTTTCTTAGTCTGTCTTTCTTCTATTTTCATCAGGTGATCCAGCCAGCAACTCTGTTGTCCAGAAGTTCAGACTTTCCAGCAGAATGGATCAGTTTACAGGGTTGAGACAAACCATTTACCACTGGCAGGGGTGCATACAATGATCGGCTTTTATTCATTCACGTAAAACCTTTATCCCAAAAGGAAAAAAAACTGCTGTAACTAATTATAAAGTGTGAGCTGGAGTTTGGCTTCAACTTGTTAGTGTACCTAAATCTGCTAATACATTTAACACACCCCTCCCCCCCAGACTGACAATGCTGGTGTCTGTTGTGCCTCCTAATGCAGCCACCGCATCTAATGATTGGTAAGCTACGATATATGAAATTTTTGGTTTTGAGTTTAATACCGCTTTAAGTGTTATTACACATTTTTTTTACTATTTGCGCTTTCATAGTTACATAGTTAGGTTGAAAAAAAGACACAAGTCCATCCGGCTCAACCCCTGGAAAGCATGATCCGGTTTGCTCCAGCAGTGGAAAAAATTCCTTCCCGATCCCCCGAGAGGCAATCGGATATTCCCTGGATCAACTTTACCTATAAATATTAGTATCCAGTTATATTATGTACACCCAGGAAAGAATCCAGGCCTTTTTTTTTAAAGCAATCTACTGAGCTGGCCAGAACCACCTCTGGAGGGAGTCTATTCCACATTTTCACAGCTCTTACTGTGAAGAAACCTTTCCGTATTTGGAGACAAAATCTCTTTTCCTCTAGACGTAAAGAGTGCCCCCTTGTCCTCTGTGATGACCTTAAAGTGAACAACTCAACACCAAGTTCACTATATGGACCCCTTATGTATTTATATTAGGGATCGACCGATTATCGGCAACACCGATATATCGGGGGCTGATATCCATGTTCCCCGATATATCGGAATCGGCCCCCGGAGTTTACCGATATTTCGGGAAAGTGCTGTACCGGAGTGATGGCTGCAGCTAGAGGCATCACCCCAGTACCGGCGTCTGTAGCTGACGTTCGGCTGTTTTGTAATGACAAGCAATGCAGGTGAGAAGCCGCTCGGCTGTCATTACAAGGAAGTGGGAGGGGACGTCCCCCCCTCTCGCCGCCTTCCGCGGCTCGCCCGGGTCTCCCGTCCCACTGGGAGACCCAGACAAACTGCCTGCATGGCCGTCAAAGATAAGACCCGAATAAAGCCGCATTCGGCTCTGATCGGGTCTCCATGTAAAAAACCCGGAAGTGATGTCATGACATCACTTCCGGGTACTGGCAGCGCCAAATTAAAAAAAATGACAGCATTCAAAACAGCCAAACTTGGCGTTTTGAATGCTTTTAAGTGCAGATGAGGGATTTGGGGTCTTTTAGACCCCCCAGATCCCTCCACAAGAGTACCTGTAAATAAAAGAAAAAGAAAAATATTCTTTTAAATGTCTGAAAACATCGGCCAATATCGGCCGATACCGATATCCGATTACCAAAATATCGGTATCGGCATTAAAAAAACGATATCGGTCGATCATTAATTTATACATAGAAATCATATCCCCCCTTATGTATTTATACATGGAGATCATATCCCCCCCCCCCTTATGTATTTATACATGGTGATCATATCACCCCTTATGTATTTATACATGGAGAACATATCCCCCCTTATGTATTTATACATGGAGATCATATCCCCCCTTATGTATTTATACATGGTGATCATATCCCCCCTTATGTATTTATACATGGAGATCATATTCCCCCTTATGTATTTATACATGGAGAACATATCCCCCCTTATGTATTTATACATGGAGATCATATCCCCCCTTATGTATTTATACATGGAGATCATATCCCCCCTTATGTATTTATACATGGAGATCATATCACCCCTTATGTATTTATACATGGAGATCATATCCCCCCTTATGTATTTATACATGGAGATCATATCCCCCCCTTATGTATCTATACATGGAGAACATATCACCCCCTTATGTATTTATACATGGAGATCATATCACCCCCTTATGTATTTATACATGATGATCATATCCCCCCTTATGTATTTATACATGGTGATCATATCACCCCCCTATGTATTTGTACATGGTGATCATATCCCCCCTTATGTATTTATACATGGAGATCATATCCCCCCTTATGTATTTATACATGGTGATCATATCCCTCCTTGTGTATTTATACATGGTTGATCATATCCCCCCTTAATCTCCTCTTCTCAAGAGAGAATACATTCAGTTCCTCTAATCTTTCCTCATAGTTGAGCTCCTCCATGCCTCTTATCAGTTTGGTCGCCCTTCTCTGCACTTTCTCCAGTTCCCTGATATCCTTTTTGAGAACTGGAGCCCAAAACGAAACTGCATATTCCAGAGGTCTTACTAATGATTTATATAGGCTTTCATAATAATCAATATCTGTGGAGGGTGTTTTAGTATTTATAGCTGCGTTTGAATTATTAGCCATATATGGTCAATGCCCCACCCTTTGTTTACATTAAGCCATTGGTCAGGGAATCTCGGCATAGAGTCCCCCCCAAAATCCCTACCAGATTCTTATCCAGGCATGCAGCCTGGCAAGTCAGGAAAGGGGGAGGGGTGAGTGAGCTCCCTCCTTCTGAACCATACCAGGCCACATGCCCTCAACATGAGAGACATGGGCTCTGCCCCCCCCCTCACCCCAGAGCCTCTTCCCGACAACCCTGGGCTGTGGTTGTGGGGGTCTGTGGGTGGGGGGCTTATCGGAATCTGGAAGCCCCTTTTACTAAGGGGGCCCTCAGATCCCCCCCCCCCCATGTGAATAGGTATCAAGTACATCATACCCCTACCCATTCACCAAAAAAGAGTACAAAAAAATAAACACATAAGACAGTTTTTGACAAGTTCTTTATTCAAAAATAAATAAATAGTGTCCCCCGATGTAAAACCATCTTCAATCATGCCACCCACCGCACCCGCCAACCCGAAAGAAAAAAAGCTCCGCTCTCGGTGAACGCTTCCCGCGGACTGCCTATTCGTGGTTTGACAGTTCTTATATAGGGAATGCGCGGGGCCACGCCGGTGGCGTCACCGGGTGGTCCCGCCCCTCGTGACATCACAGACCGGTGCATGCTGGGTCGGTGATGTCGCGAGGGGCGGGGCTGCCAGGTGACATCAGCAGTGTAGCCTCGCCCATTCCCTATTATTCCCTAAATAGGAACTGTCAAACCGCGAATAGGCAGTCTGAAGGAAACGTTCACCGAAAGTGGAGTTATTTATTTATTTATTTGCTTTTGCTTTTTTTCGGGTCAGCGGGTGTGGCGGGCGGCGCGATTGACGATGAATTTACATCAGGGGACACTATTTTTGTATTTTTAAATAAAGGACTTGTCAAAAACTGCCTTGTACATTTTTGGTGAATGGGTAGGGGTACGATGTACCTGATACCCATTCACATAGGGGGAGGGCAAGCAGCCTGATATGCGTTTGCTCACTCCCCCCCCCCCTTCCTGGCTGCATGCTTGGATAAGGGTCTGGTATGGATTTTGGGGGGGACCCCCCGTTGTTTTTTTTCTTTTGGCGTGGAGTTTACCTTATAATCTATACCAGACCCAAACAGCCTGGGGTATGGATTTGGGGGGGGGCATTCCGTTTTTTTTTTTTGACGTGGAGTACCCCTTCAAGTCTTAAAGAAATTAGAAAAATAAATTGAAATGTCATACAGGAGCAGAAAAATTGTGCCTTTGGTGTTGGTGGTGCCTGAACACTATTACTCTTCCTGGGCGCAGGAACAGGCCCTGCTGTATAAAATTTAAAAAAAATTTAAATTACATGCACCTGTCAAACAGGTGCAGAAAAATTGGGCCTTGGGTGATGGTGGTGCCCTAAACCAAAAACATTATTGGAAGCTAGCATAATCAAGATTCAGGAATAGGGTGGGAAGCATAGGCAGTCTTCAAGGGATCCAAGATCCCTAACAAATTCAATCAGTTACAACAGCATCAAGGGCTTATAGCTGCAGTTCATCCAGGACTGATTAATTTTGATAAATGTCAGCCGGTCAACGGAGTCTGTGGACAGACGCAATATTTTTTCCGTCACAAAAACCTCCAGCAGCACTGAATGGCAGTTCAGAAAGCACGCTGGAAGCAGGACAGGCCAGTGGCTCGATTGCATATTGAGCAAGTTCTGGCCAGTGGTCCATCCTCAAGACCCAGTAACCCAGTAGATGCTCAGTTAGAAAGGTCTCCAAGTCTACTCTTGCCCCTAGATAATCCTGCACCATATAATGCAGATGCTGCCGATGGTTGCTTAAACCTAAGAGCCCTGGGGACTAAAGAATTGTTAAAAGGCATCAGACAGCCTTCTCCACCGCTCCTCCTTTGACCGAACGAAGCCTCAGAAACTGGAAAGGTGTTACACAAATTTTTCTTCAAGGCATCCTCAAGATGTTTCATCCTCTGCTCCCTCTGCTAAGGCAGGATGAACTCTACAACTTTACTCTTGTAATGTGGATCAAGAAGGGTTGCCAACCAGTAATGATCCCTCTTCTTGATACCACAAAATCTTCGGGTCCTTTCGCAGGCTTTGCAGAATCAGGGAGTCCATGCAGCGTAAGTTTGAGGAGGCATGAGATTCTGAGTACTCTGGGTCACTAAGGATGACATTTTCAGGAGCAACCTCTCCCCAGCCACGTACTACCCCTGTGGTTTCTGGGAAATGAAAACCATCCTTTGAAGATTGCTGTATGTTATGCTCTACATCCTTGCTGCCACAATCCTCCTCCTCCTCCTGTGGGTTTTTCGGCCCCACAGGAATGATATCAGCATAAAGGGGGCCTTGTGAGGAAAGGAAGTCCTCCTCTTCCTCCCGCTGTTATGCCCTAAATATTATTAGTGCTGCCGAGCCACAAAAAAAAAACATGCTGACGCAGAAGGAATAGCACCTGCGACACAGAAGGGGGGACAGCAATTATGCCCTAAATATTATTAGCGCTGATCACAGATCCAGCAAGGTTGGGTAATACAAGCAATGTTAAAAGAAAAGTAGGTTCAAAGCTTGTTTATCCATACTTCTCTTCTAGGTCACAGGGGTGCATCCCAGGCTACCCTTTAAAATCATGAGGCCCAGTACAGCCTTCCTGAAACAGAGTCACTGATCAGTACCAATCCCTCACTGTGTCCAATGTAGAAAAGGAAGGGGGGCGGTAAATTATATATTTATCGGCCCCTTAACCCACTCTCCATTCGCCTGCAGCACCTGGCAGAAAAGGGAAGCCGGTGGTGCTACAGGGGGACAGGGGGAGGCCACGCACACAGGGGGGGAATCCGATGTGGGCAGCACAGGGAGGACAATCGGTGCGGCGGGATGGGAGGACAATTACAGAATGATGCACTGTGTCTGTGTCTCTACCTCCAGGAGCTAAAAGCTGGAGGGAGGGAGAGGGGGAGAAACTGGCTTTCAGCTGCTGGAGGGAGAGACACAGATACACTGGGGTTCATTTACTAAAGCTAGAGAGGGCAAAATTAGTCACAATTCTGCAGAGAAACCAATCAGCTTCCAGGTTTTATTGCTAAAGCTTAATTAAACAAGCTGAGGTTAGAAGCTGATTGGTTTCTCTGAAGAATTTTGACTTATTTTGCCCTCTCTGGCTTTAGTAAATAAACCCCAGTGCATTGTTCTGTATTTGTCCTCCCGCCCAGCCGCACTGATCCCCTACTGTCTGGACCCCCCCTGTGCACCTGGGCCCCCCTGGGTGAACTTTTTTTTGCTTTTGCTCTTCTGTTAACCAGAATAAAAAGAGAGTGGGCTAGAGCTGACGCCACAGAGCCTCTCTAGGCTCTGGAAGGATCCCGACCATATTGTCAGGATCCACTCAGCTGCCTGATTGCCAGTTGGCTCAGCCTCTTAGAGTGCAGCCTGAGCCAGCCGCTTCTACCCCTCTTCACAGCCCCCAGGGGCAGAGTACAGAGCTGTGACTCCCAGAAATGAGCGATCAGCGCTGATGTGATCACTCAGTTCTCAGGCTTAGAGCTGGCCGGGGACAGCTGCAGTTCACCGTGGTGGGTATAGATGTTTTTTTTTTTTTGTCTCTTCTTCTCATTTAACCACTTCAGCCCCGAAAGGTTTTACTGCGTTACTTTAACTGACAATTGCGCGGTCGTGCGACGCTGTACTAAAAAAAATCCCTTTTTTTCCCCACAAATAGAGCTTTTTCATCACCTATGCGTTTTTTTTTTTCTGCTATAAACAAAAGAAGAGCGACGACTTTGAAAAAAAAAAAAAAATGGTTACTTTCTGCTATAAAACACATACAATTAAAGAAATTTAAAAAATCGAATTTCTTCATCAATTTCAGCCAATATCTATTCTGCTACATGTTTTTGGTAAAAAAAAAAAAAAAATCCCAATAAGTGTATATTGATTGGTTTGCGCAAACGTTATCGTGTCTACAAACTATGGGAAACTTTTATGGAATTTTTATTTAATTTTTTTTTTTTTACTAGTAATGGCGGTGATCTGCGACTTATAGCGGGACTGCGACATTGCGGCGGACAAATCCGACACCTAACTGACACTTTTGACACTTTTTTGGGGGACAAGTGATATTATTACAGTGATTTGTGCTAAAAAATATGCACTGTCATAGTACTAATGACACTGGCAGGGAAGGGGTTAACATCAGGGGTGATCAAAGGGTTAAATGTGTCCTTATGGGGTTATTGCTAACTGTGTGGCGGAGGTGCTTTAACTGGGGGAAGAAAGAGATCTGTGTTCCTGCTTAGCAGAAACACCAGATCTCTATCTTCTCCCCTGTCAGACCGCCGTTCTGCCTTGGCAAAGGATTGCGGGCAGCCGGCAGGCATCGGGTTCGTCAGACCTGCTAATTGGCTCCCCCTCTGTCCAAACAGCGCACGATCGGGTCTGCAGTGGTGCGCGCGCCCCCTAGAGGTTATTGCAGGAAATGACGTACAGGTACTGGATTTCGTGCAATAGAGCCGACCTGCCGCAGTAAACGTATGTTACGCGGTCAGCAAGTGGTTAGAGAGATTTCTGTAGAGAGATACGGATAATGTAGAAGAAATGCGTGGAATTTAGCAGTGAAGGACGTCAGGAAGCCTTTCTACCTGCAGAAAGTATGACAGGAGGAGAAGATTGTAGTCATGTTCTAATAACCTAATGAATGCAGGAAAAATACTTTGTGTCATGTGCTCGAGGCATGCGATGAGTGACGTCGGTGAGACTGCTTTCGCTGAAAAATTATTTAGGGCAGTTGTGTTTATTGAACCACTTCTGAACCAGAAGATTTTCCCCCCCTTAATGACCAGGCCATATTTTGCGATTCGGCACTGCGTTAATTTAGTGGACAATTGTGCGGTCATGCAACGCTGTACCTAAATAAAATTGATGTCCTTTTTCCCCCCACAAACAGAGCTTTCTTTTGGTGGTATTTGATCAGCTGTGCGATTTTTATTTTTTGCGCTATAAACAAAAAAAGAGCATCAATTCTGAAAAAAAAAAACAATATTTTTCACATTCTGCTATATAACATTCTCAAAAAAAAAATAAAAAATCAAAATTTTTTAACATTTTAGGCCAATTTGTTTTCAGCTACATATTTTTGGTAAAAAAAATTGCAATAAGCGTATTTTGATTGGTTTGCGCAAAGTTATCGCGTCTACTAACTAGGGGAAAGATTTATGTCATTTTTATTGTTTTTTTTTACTAGTAATGGCGGCGATCTGCGATTTTTAGTGGGACTGCGATACTGCGGCGGACAGATCGGACCCCTGACTGACATTTTTGACACTTTTGGGGGGACCAGTGACATTACTACAGTAATCAGTGCTAAAAATATGCACTGTCACTGTACTAATGAAACTGGCAGGGAAGTTGGTAACATTGTGGGTGATCAAGGGGTTAAATGTGAGCCTAGGGGAGTGATTCTATCTGTGGGGGGCCGTGGCTTGTGAAATGATCATAGAGACCTGTGATCCTATATAGAAGGATCACAGGCACTCTGTGATCATTCCAGGGAGAAGAACGGTCAGCTGTGTTTACAACATCCGACGTCCTTCTCTCTCAGCTGGGAGCGATCGCGGGTGTCAGGCGGCAATCGGAGCCACCTGCCCACTGCATTGGCTTCACCAATGCCGAGTGGGGACGTCGGTTTGCGCAGGAGAGCCACACTGCCGCAGTTAAAAAGGCGGCATGTGGTCAGCAACCGGTTAACTAAACTACTCAAAGTGGAGTTCCGGCCATGAAAAAAATATTTCAATAAAAATACCCCCGGGACAGTCAGGGCTAGTACATTCCACAATGGATAGCCTCTGTACTGTCCCGGGTTGCTCTTACCTGCAAGAAGAAATACTCACTTTTAAAATTTCTTCTCCAGTGCTGCCATCTTGGATGTGGGCAGCTGAAGCCAGCGCGATCCTCTTCTGCCTCCTCTTCCGTGTCCTCTTCTCCCAGAATGCCCTGCACCGGCCCCTCTCGTCACTTCCGGTGCGGCGCCGCATTCCTCCACAGCTTGTGGGCATGCCCAGAAGCTGTTTAGCAGGGAATGCGACGCCGCACCGGAAGTGACAAGCGGGGCCGGTGCCGGTGCATTGATTCCTGGGAGCGATGACGTTCAGCTCCCAGGAATCATTGCAAACCAGAAGTGACGGCGCGGGCCGCGGCCGCAGAGGGAGGAAGTGGAAGAAAGGTGAATATATTTTTCTACAATACAAGGTAAGTAAAAAAAAAAATAAAAATCCCAACTATCCATTTCCTTTTCAGGTGCCGAAAAGCAAGCGGATGGCCACAAAATCGACATAATCGGAACATTAGCCGGAACTCCGCTTTAAAGTGGTTGTAAACGATCACCTTGTAAAATAACCCATTCAGTTTGAAATAGAAATGATAAGCAAAAAAATGGTTTATAGATATAAAAAACATTATAAATAACTTTTTCCCCCTTTTTAAAGGTGATCACGTTCCCTCTGTTCTCAGCTGCATAAGTGGTGGGGGAGGAGAAGCAGCAGCACACTAAGCTTTCCAGTGAAAGGCTGTGCGGGGGGGGGGGGGGTGTCAGGACAAGTCTGATCATTGAAGGAGAGCAGGCTGAGTTCCCAAAACAGCTAGGGAACTGACCACAGTGAGCTTTCCTGCTTAGTGTGGTCAGTTTTTATTGTGCTATAGGAAAGCAGAAGGACTGACCGGGGATTTCATAGAAAGGAAGCAATACAAAGAGAACAGGAGACTTTCTCAGACAAGTACATGGTATGGCAGCCACCTATCATAAAATGAAATGTTGGGATAACAAACGCTTTAAGAAAAAAAATCTATTCCAGCCTGTATTCCTAAAGTGTTTGTAAGTTAAAAAATAAAATGTAAGGTATGGGACCCTGTGACGGGAGTCACTTTGGTTGGGGGGGCCCGTGGAACCCAGCTTACCTTAGAGAGGTTGGGAAATCCCTCTCTCCGCTCCCCAGGTCCCTCTTATGTGTAAGTTACCCTGTGTCTATTAGGGGCTCAGGGTGACCAAGGAAAGGATGGACAGCTACTCAATGGACACTGAGAATGGGGTTTGGATTTCTTCAAATGGGACAGTAATATTTATCAACAATATATCTCAAGAAATCTGATACATTATTTCCACTGTATAAGAACGATAGAACATTGTATGAGCTTTGCCTCATAGACTATTGTAGGTAGGAGCCGGACAGTCTGCTACTGGGGTCTCCTGCTATTGTCTGTTTAATAAGGTGTTCTGTGTTTATACTTCGGATAATGTGTATTGTACTTTGAGTTCGATGCCAGCAGTCTGACCTGGAGTGAGTTCCTGATTTATCAAAGTATTGTCTAGGTGTGGATTCCCATTCATTCATATTGTTGCTGTCTGGTGGCTAATTTGATTAACTCTTGGAGGATCCTCTATGATGGGATGAGCCTTGTGTCAGCTGTACCTCGTTATCTAAACCATCGTGTGATGTTTTGGGTAAATATCTGGGTTATTGTTTAGCTATGGTCAGGGCTTTTTTTCAAGGGGGAACGTGGGGGAATGCAGTTCCGGCACCTCCACCACTGAATGTATGTAAAGGCAAGGGGGCTGGAGGGTCTATGATGCTGGCTGCTGGGGAATCTATTGTAACTAGTAGGGATCTATTTTGGCATGGGTGTCTGTTGTTTCTACGGGGCTTCTTATGTTGCTGAGGGGTCAATTGTTGCTGGCAAGGATCTATTGTTGAGAGATCCGTTATTACTGCTGGGGGGAAATTGTTGCTGGGGTGGATCTATTGTTGCTGAGGTGGTATTTTGTAACAGGGGGGCCATTGTTGCTGGGGGGGGGGGTATAATGTTATGCGAAGAACCTATTGTTGCTGGGGGTGATCTAAAATTGCTGGGTTGATATATTGTTGCTGGGATTGGCGGTTTTCTGTTGCTAGGGGAGTATATTGTTGCAGGGGTGGGGTCTATTGTTGCTGGGGGAGATGCTTTGTTGCTGGGTGGACCTGTTATTGCTGGGGGATCTAGCGTACCTGGGATGGGGGTCTATTGTTGCTGGGGTGGGGTCTATTGTCGCTGGCTTCAGGGGATCTATTTTACTGCTTTTTTTTTTTCTTATCGTTAACCAATTGCCTACAAATGACTTAACACCACAAAATAATACTTGGTTCTGTATTCTCTAAAAGGGGTGGTAGTGGGAGGTGGGTAGTGGGTGGAACCAAGAGACATGGAGTTGGGTAGGGGGTGGAGACAAGGGGTGGCTTAAAAGGGGAGAGTTCCTGCACCTAAAAAAAAAAAAGCCCTGGCTATGGTAATTATTGTTGCCAGCGGTTTAGACATTAATGGCTGTGTGTTGAGTTATTTTGAGGGGACAGCAAATTTACACTGTTATTCAAGCTGTACACTCACTACTTTACATTGTAGCAAAGTGTCATTTCTTCAGTGTTGTCACATGAAAAGATAGAATAAAATATTTACAGAAATGTGAGGGGTGCACTTACTTTTGTGAGATACTGTATTTAATATATTGTATTGTATTTTTGTATTTCTGGCAATGTCATCATGACTTTTGTCCAATCAGGGCTCTGACAGTGCTCTTATGCCCTCCCTGATTGGGCAAAGCCTTGCACCTGACCAGCGTTCAGGTGCATTGCTTCAGCCAATTAGGGCCCTAGTATGCACTGTGTGACACGCAGTGCATTGTGGGGTGCTCGGCCGGCTCACATCCCTCAGAGTGCATCACAAATTCGGGCGCTCATCAAACAGGAGATGTTCAGACCGAACTTTTGTTTGGCTCTAATTGTCCGCCCAACTCTACTTACCAATCATTAGATGAGGCAGGTGCATTCGTTTTCTATTTTTTTCCTCTCTGTTATCACCTGGTGATCGAGCCAGTAACACCCCACCTGTATTAAAGTGCCCCCACTCTGGATGAAGGAGCACAGGGGGTACCTTTGGACAGTAGCATAGTCAGTCTGGAGGGGGATGGTGTGTTAGGTGTACTAGCAGATTTGGAAACACCCACAAAAGCCAAACCATGGCTCAGCTGTCTGCTTTTACCCCCCTACCTGAATGCCGTGTGATCAAAACCTTCAAGATGGGAAGCCATTGTTCCTAAGGTGGTGCTGCTCCTCCAGTTTCGTGCATTCCCATTTAAAACATCCTTGCTGCTAATACTGTAATAGCTACTTTGTATTCTGTGCAGGCGTCGTTGCAGTCAGCAGTTATTTCCATGACAATGGTTTTCTCCGCTCCGGCCAAATATTTCAATAGAAGTTTTCCCCCCCGGTACGGAGACGGCAAAGGGAGTGTCACCCATGTTGTAGCGTGGAATGACCTTTCTCACAGTCACTCCAATTCTCAGTACAATCCTTCTATTACATCTCATCCAAATTACCACCGAGTGCAAAATAAAAATATTTCCCCTGCACCCCTTTTTTACGCGTTTGCACAAATTATTTTTTTCTAAAGTCATAAAAAAAAAAAAAAAACAGCGACAGTCTATGGCTGTACGGATTTAGGTGACTTCTGTTCTGTCCTTCCCCCTCTCTGGCTTTTGGGTGAGGCAGGGGGAACATACAAAAGTGAAGGACACAATAGAAGGATATTACTGTAATTCATTTATTCTCTTTTTTTTATTATTCTATTATTTAAAGTGTTGCTAAACCCAGGACTCTGCATTCACTATATCTGGTCTACCCAGGACTCTGCATTCACTATATCTGATCTCCCCGGGACTCTGCATTCACTATATCTGATCTCCCCGGGACTCTGCATTCACTATATCTGATCTCCCCGGGACTCTGCATTCACTATATCTGATCTCCCCAGGACTCTGCATTCACTATATCTGATCTCCCCAGGACTCTGCATTCACTATATCTGATCCCCCCAGGACTCTGCATTCACTATATCTGATCTCCCCAGGACTCTGCATTCACTATATCTGATCTCCCCAGGACTCTGCATTCACTATATCTGATCTCCCCGGGACTCTGCATTCACTATATCTGATCTCCCCAGGACTCTGCATTCACTATATCTGATCTCCCCGGGACTCTGCATTCACTAGATCTGATCTCCCCAGGACTCTGCATTCACTATATCTGATCTCCCCAGGACTCTGCATTCACTATATCTGATCTCCCCGGGACTCTGCATTCACTATATCTGATCTCCCCAGGACTCTGCATTCACTATATCTGATCTCCCCAGAACTCTGCATTCACTATATCTGATCACCCCAGGACTCTGCATTCACTATATCTGATCTCCCCGGGACTCTGCATTCACTAGATCTGATCTCCCCAGGACTCTGCATTCACTATATCTGATCTCCCCAGGACTCTGCATTCACTATATCTGATCTCCCCGGGACTCTGCATTCACTATATCTGATCTCCCCAGGACTCTGCATTCACTATATCTGGTCTCCCCAGGACTCTGCATTCACTATATCTGATCTCCCCAGAACTCTGCATTCACTATATCTGATCACCCCAGGACTCTGCATTCACTATATCTGATCCCCCAGGACTCTGCAGTCACTATATCTGCTCTCCCCAGTACTCTGCATTTACTATATCTGATCTCCCCAGGACTCTGCAGTCACTATATCTGATCTCCCCGTGACTCTGCATTCACTAGATCTGATCTCCCCAGGACTCTGCATTCACTATATCTGATCTCCCCAGGACTCTGCATTCACTATATCTGATCTCCCCAGGACTCTGCAGTAACTATATCTGATCTCCCCAGGGCTCTGCATTCACTATATCTGATCTTCCCGGGACTCTGCATTCACTATATCTGATCTCCCCAGGACTCTGCATTCACTATATCTGGTCTCCCCGGGACTCTGCATTCACTATATCTGATCTCCCCGGGACTCTGCATTCACTATATCTGATCTCCCCAGGACTCTGCATTCACTATATCTGCTCTCCCCAGGACTCTGCATTCACTATATCTGATCTCCCCAGGACTCAGCATTCACTATATCTGATCTCCCCAGGGCTCTGCATTCACTATATCTGATCTCCCCAGGACTCTGCATTTACTATATCTGATCTCCCCAGGGCTCTGCATTCACTATATCTGATCTCCCCGGGACTCTGCATTCACTATATCTGATCCCCCAGGACTCTGCGTTCACTATATTTGATCTCCCCAGGACCCTGCATTCACTATATCTGATCTCCCCCAGGACCCTGCATTCACTATATCTGATCTCCCCGGGACTCTGCATTCACTATATCTGATCTCCCCGGGACTCTGCATTCACTATATCTAATCTCCCCGGGACTCTGCATTCACTATATCTGATCTCCCCGGGACTCTGCATTCACTATATCTGATCTCCCCAGGACTCTGCATTCACTATATCTGATCTCCCCAGGACTCTGCATTCACTATATCTGGTCTCCCCAGGACTCTGCATTCACTATATCTGGTCTCCCCAAGACTCTGCATTCACTATATCTGATCACCCCAGGACTCTGCATTCACTATATCTGATCCCCCAGGACTCTGCATTCACTATATCTGATCTCCCCAGGACTCTGCAGTCACTATATCTGATCTCCCCAGGACCCTGCATTTACTATATCTGATCTCCCCAGGACTCTGCAGTCACTATATCTGATCTCCCCAGGACTCTGCATTCACTATATCTGATCTCCCCAGAACTCTGCATTCACTATATCTGATCTCCCCAGGACTCTGCAGTAACTATATCTGATCTCCCCAGGGCTCTGCATTCACTATATCTGATCTTCCCGGGACTCTGCATTCACTATATCTGATCTCCCCAGGACTCTGCATTCACTATATCTGGTCTCCCCGGGACTCTGCATTCACTATATCTGATCTCCCCGGGACTCTGCATTCACTATATCTGATCTCCCCAGGACTCTGCATTCACTATATCTGCTCTCCCCAGGACTCTGCATTCACTATATCTGATCTCCCCAGGACTCAGCATTCACTATATCTGATCTCCCCAGGGCTCTGCATTCACTATATCTGATCTCCCCAGGACTCTGCATTTACTATATCTGATCTCCCCAGGGCTCTGCATTCACTATATCTGATCTCCCCGGGACTCTGCATTCACTATATCTGATCCCCCAGGACTCTGCGTTCACTATATTTGATCTCCCCAGGACCCTGCATTCACTATATCTGATCTCCCCCAGGACCCTGCATTCACTATATCTGATCTCCCCGGGACTCTGCATTCACTATATCTGATCTCCCCGGGACTCTGCATTCACTATATCTAATCTCCCCGGGACTCTGCATTCACTATATCTGATCTCCCCGGGACTCTGCATTCACTATATCTGATCTCCCCAGGACTCTGCATTCACTATATCTGATCTCCCCAGGACTCTGCATTCACTATATCTGGTCTCCCCAGGACTCTGCATTCACTATATCTGGTCTCCCCAAGACTCTGCATTCACTATATCTGATCACCCCAGGACTCTGCATTCACTATATCTGATCCCCCAGGACTCTGCATTCACTATATCTGATCTCCCCAGGACTCTGCAGTCACTATATCTGATCTCCCCAGGACTCTGCAGTCACTATATCTGATCTCCCCAGGACTCTGCATTCACTATATCTGATCTCCCCAGAACTCTGCATTCACTATATCTGATCTCCCTCAGTACACAGAACATGGAAATGCAAATATTTTAGTAAATATAAACTGCTAAATTAGTGGATGTGTATATACTCCAATAGGTGTATATCCCTCGCGCCTATGGGTATCCTAACTGGGGATGTGTATAAATAAAGTGATAGTGAGGTAGTGACAGCAGCTGCTATAGTATAAAATGTAAGTGAAAGATTTAAACCCCAAAAAAGGAGTTTATATAGCGCTTGCTTCTAATTATTCAGGGGCGAGCAATTCCTTGTTCGCACCCCAAATATTGGAATAGACAATCAAGTGGTAAAATATATATATATATATATATACCATACAAAAATTACACAGCTAAATGGTAGTGATCCAAAGATATTAACATATGGTGTACATAAATAAATACATCAGATTTTTAAAGTGCAAAGTAGTGCCAAATAATAAGTCCCAATAAACAGTTCATAAGTGACTTTGTGCGTGAATAAAGGTTTTCAGTGCCAAAATAGGAAAGTGCAAGTGTTAATTCCTTCAGTAGTCCAACTGCTGGTATATAGGGCGTGACTTGAGATAATAGGGGTTCACACTCACCAGAAATAGTGGGTCTTAGATACCATATGGCAGAAAGACCTTTCAGGCTTATAGCTTCCTGAGCCTAGAAGGTGACTGCTGGGCCTTGTGGTTCCCTGTGGTCCGGGGTCGCTCCTTTAAGTAATAAAACGATCCCGCTTTTGGCAGGGGCTTTTACCCCAGGTATGCAGTCCCAAGCAGCCGCCTGTCTCCAGCCACCATGCAGCACACAAACACACTTGTCTTTAGCAGCTCAGTCTCCCAGTAGGAGCTGGACATACACCTGGGAGACTGAGCTGCTAAAGACAAGTGTGTTTGATTGCTGCATGGTGGCTGGAGACAGGCGGCTGCTTGGGACTGCATACCTGGGGTAAAAGCCCCTGCCAAAAGCCGGATCGTTTTATTACTTAAAGGAGCGACCCCGGACTTTTTATTATTTAATTATTTTTTATTAGTAATGGCGGCGATCTGCAATTTTTAGTGGGACTGCGACATTGCGGTGGACAGATCGAACCCCTAACTGACATTTTTTGACACTTTTGGGGACCAGTGACATTACTACAGTAATCAGTGCTAAATAATATGCACTGTCACTGTACTAATGACACTGGCAGGGAATAAACAAAGAAAAGACCAAAAATTTTGGAAATTTTCTTTTTCTTAGTTTCCGTTATAAAATTTTGCAAACAGGTAATTTTTCTCCTTCTCCGATGGGCACTGATGAGGCCGACCTGATATCCAGGACTGATGGGCGGCACTGATGAGAAGGCAATGATTGGCGGTACTGATGAGGAGGCAATGATTGGCGGTACTGATGAGGAGGCAATGAATGGGCGGTAATGATGAGGAGGCAATGATTGGCGGCACTGATGAGGAGGCAATGATTGGCGGTACTGATGAGGAGACAATGAATGGGCGGTAATGATGAGGAGGCAATGATTGGCGGTACTGATGAGGAGGCAATGATTGGCGGTAATGATGAGGAGGCAATGATTGGCGGCACTGATGAGGAGGCAATGATTGGCGGTACTGATGAGGAGGCAATGATTGGCGGTACTGATGAGGAGGCAATGATTGGCGGTACTGATGAGGAGGCAATGATTGGCGGTAATGATGAGGAGGCAATGATTGGCGGCACTGATGAGGAGGCAATGATTGGCGGCACCGATGGTCAAATTTTGAAAAAAAAAAGTTTTTCTTATAAAATTTTGCAAACAGATAATTTTTCTCCTTCACTGATGAGACCGACCTGATATCCAGGACTGATGGGCACTGATGAGGCTGACCTGATATCCAGGATTGATGGGCACTGATGAGGCTGACCTGATATCCAGGACTGATGGGCACTGATGAGGAGGCAATGATTGGCGGCACTGATGAGGAGGCAATGATTGGCAGCACTGATGGGCACTGATGGGCACTGTTGTGGCTGCACTGATCAGGATGCTGATGATCAGTGCCCTGAATATCAGTGTAGATGTCCCCTTTCACACTTACATAGTTAGTGAGGTTTAAAAAAGACACCATCCAGTTCAACCTATGATGTGTGTGTGTGTGTTTGCTTTTAACCGTACATTGTATACCCCTGTATGTTGTACATTGTATACCCCTGTATGTTGTACATTGTATACCCCTGTATGTTGTACATTGTATACCCCTGTATGTTGTACATTGTATACCCCTGTATGTTGTACATTGTATACCCCTGTATGTTGTGGTCTTTAAGGTGCCCATCTAATAGTGTTTTGAAACTATCGATGCTCCCCGCTGATACGACTGCTTGTGGAAGAGAATTCCACATCCTTACCGCTCTTACAGTGAAGAACCCCCTATGTATTTTAAGGTTAAACCGCCTTTCCTCTAGTCTCAGTGAGTGGCCACGTGTCTTATTGTATTCCCTTTCTCTGAATAGTTTGTTCCTTATGCTAGGGTCGCCAGTACAGTATTTGTACATTGATATCATATCCCCCCTCAATCGTCTCTTCTCCAGAGAGAATAAGTTCAGTGCTTGTAGTCTTTCCTCATAGCTGATGCCCTCCATTCCACTAATTATTTTTGTTGCCCTTCTCTGGACTTTCTCCAGTTCCAGCACATCCTTCCTGAGGACCGGTGCCCAGAACTGGACAGAATACTCCAGATGTGGCCGGACCAGAGTCTTGTAGAGTGGAAGAATAATCTCTTTATTTCTGGAGTGATTCCCCTTTTTTATACATCCCAGTATTCTGTTGGCTTTGCTTGCAGCGGCTTGGCATTGCATGCCACTGCCAAGCCTGTTGTCTACCAGTACCCCCAGGTCCTTTTCCATCCTAGACTCACCCAGAGGTTCCCCCCCTAGTGAGTAGCTTGCTTTCTGGTTTCTGGCCCCCAAGTGCATTACTTTACATTTTGCAACATTAAACCTCATCTGCCATGTAGTTGCCCACCCCGTTATTTTGTTCAGGTCCGCTTGTAAGGTTTCCACATCCTGCATAGAAGATATTGGCATGCTTAGTTTAGTATCATCTGCAAATACTGAGATTGTACTCGATATCCCCTCCTCTAGATCATTTATGAATAAATTAAACAGGATTGGCCCCAGGACAGAACCTTGGGAGACCCCACTTTCCACACCCGTCCTATCCGAGTACTCCCCATTAATCACCACCCTCTGTACTCTCCCCTGGAGCCAGTTCTCTATCCAGGTACTCACCCTATGGTCCATACCTACCTTCCTTAGTTTGTACAGTAAGCGTTTGTGGGGAACGGTGTCAAAGGCCTTTGCATAGTCCAGATACACCACATCCACAGACCTTCCTTTATCTAGGTGGCAGCTCACTTCATCGTAGAAGGTTAATAGATTGGTTTGGCAAGAACGATTTTTCATGAATCTATGCTGATTACTACTAATAATACAGTTTTCATTACTAAAGTCTTGTATGTGGTCCCTTAATATCCCCTCCAAAATCTTGCAGACTACAGATGTTAGGCTGACCGGCCTATAGTTCCCCGGGATATACCTCGGCCCCTTTTTAAATATTGGTACCACGTTGGCTTTTTTCCAATCAGCTGGCACCATACCCGTCTGTAAACTATCCTTAAAGATCAAGAATAATGGTCTGGTACCAGCTCTCCTCTTCTCACACTATGACAGAACCTGAGGAAAGGAATGTCAAAAACCGGCAAGTGTGTTTACATCATGATCAGCTGTGATTGGACACAGTTGATCATGTGGTAAAGGCCCGCGATTATTGGACTTTTACTCCGATCTGTGATCAGCTGTGTCCTAAGAAATGTTTTTTTCCCATATAGTGGATGAGTGAACTGCTCGTTTTTGCCTAGGAGTGAGGAGAGCGGCGATATACTTACCAAATCCACCGAACGCAAGACCGATCCCTGCTACTCATGCCCCCCTGCAGTTTTGTGCATAGACTGTTCCTGACGTCATCACGTCAATAGATGAGCTCTGGTCGTGAGTACGGCAGGAACAGTCCAACGCTAAATGTGGGGGAGTGCTGTTTTCTGGAGGATCAAAGGATCGGGTGAGTATAGCCTTTCGGTGCACCGCTGGACAAAACAAGCAGGTAACCCATGCAGTGCAGGCACAGCACCACAGTCTGGAACAAATTTTATTTCTCCCGAAGTTCTTAAGTAGTATACTAAACTTGATTAAGATGCAAATAAAGTGTGTAGCGCCAATATTTAGCAAATTAATTATGTATAAATCCTTAATATCGTGTGGAAAAGGAAATCAAATAAGTGTCAATCAATCGAGGATGGGGGTTCTGGAAGAGGGTTACTGGATTCTGTAGCAGACTTTATGGCCTTGCAGTGGGTGAGGTTTCTGCAAGGAGCTAGGGGCAACTGTGGGGGAAGGGGGGGTGCATCTGGAGGATCAGGAGGCTGGGGGCAATCTAGGGGGGCACTATGGGAGACTGGAGGACACTGCAGGAGGTTGGGAGGCACTGTGGGCCACTGTAGCACGTTGGAGGATCTATGAGGGTCAGGAGGCTCTGCATCAAGCTAGGGGGCACTGCAGGGGGCTGGGTGGCACTGATGAGGCTAAGGGCTCCCAAAGGGCATGGGGGCACCACGGTCCATAATGGAAGGTTGGGTGGCATTGTGGGCCACTGTTGTAGGTTAGGAACACTATGAGGGTGAGGAGGCTGTGCAGCAAGTTAGGGGGCACTGCAGGGGGCTGGGTAGAACTGAGGGGGCTAAGGGCTCCCAGTTGGCCTGAGGGCACGATGGGAAGTTGAGGGGCACTGTGGGTCACTATGGCAGGTTGGTTGGCACTGTGGGCTGCTGTTGTCAGTTAGGGGCACTATGAGGGTCAGGAAGCTCTGCGACAAGCTAGGGGGGCACTGCAGGGGGCTGGGTGGCACTGAGGGGGCTAATGGCTCTCAAAAGGCCTGGGGGCACCGTGGGAAGTTGAGGGGCACTGTGGGCCACTATGGCAGGTTCGGTGGCACTGTTGGCCACTGTTTTAAGTTAGGGGCACTATGAGGGTCTGGAGGCTTTGCATCAAGCTAGGGGGCACTGCAGAAGGCTGGGTGGCACTGAGGGGGTAAGGGCTCCCAGTGGGCCTGGGGGCATCATGGCAGGTTGGGTGGCATTGTGGGAAGTTAAGGGATTTGCAGCTGGTTGAAGGCCCAGGAACAGGGAGGCTGTGGCCAGGTGGTGGATCACAGCCTGGTGGTTGGGAATCACTTCTCTGAAGCAAGAGATATAAAATGACATGGTCACCTAGCCCAGGGCCAAGTGACAGCATCCCTGGAAAACAGATCACCCTACCCCCATAAATGTATCTTATGTGGTCCGTTGCAGCTCCTTGCCCTCCTGTAGATGGGACTGAGATTAGCTATGTCAGCGACCCGGGAGAGTAGTAATGTCACTCCCGTGGCCACGTGACAGTGCTCAGGACTAGCTTTTGGCTGCTGGGCTAGGGTGCCATCATAGGGGAGTAGGTTGCTCCTCCATACCCAGAAATGTAAGGTATTCTTAGTGGCTGCGGAGGAGCACAGATGAAATGAGGATGTGGGGGTTGGGGGCTTTTCAGAGACATTGTCATCTTGACCTGCATGAGTAACACTGTCTCTTAAAACCTTCTGTGTAGCTTAGTCCTTTATGTTATACATCCTGAGGACCACAATGGGCAGAAGAAACAGATGTCACGTGGCACGCTGCAATTATTTTATAAAAAAAAAATGTTTGCTAAGCCGTCCCACACATTCCATGCTATCCGTATGTCATTGACAGACCGATATATAAATATATACCCACAGATTTGGATGCTAGCCAGGAACATATTAATGTACTTCATGTTCTTCTAAGTACACAAAGAGAAATTAGAACGTTTCCTTTAGGGTGTTGAGTCATTATCGCGTAATCATTATGTTATTCTAAATCACAACTGAGGGTGACAAATTTAAATATTGTTGTAGGATGAAAAACCCAAAAAACTTTCATCAGTTGTCGGAGTCCATTGACACGCTTTGCATTGGCGTTAGTTGCCATTACAAAATCCTTCCCGCTAACCTCCTTGATGTTACTAAAAGACTAGCTCAGGATAAAAGGTACTAAAAGGTAGCTCAGGATCTCGGTGTCCTTTAGGAAAGAAGCCCACCTGTATGTCTACACCAGTACCGTGCTTTCTTACAGTACAGGGCCTGGGGCCAATCTGAGGTCTGAAATGCATGCACTGGGGCTGATTTGAGGTATGAAATGCATGCATTAGGGCTGATATGAGGTCTGAAGCGCATGCATTGGGGCTGGTCTGAGGTCTGAATTGCATGCATTGGGGCTGATCTGAGGTCTGACATCACATGCATGCATAGGGGCTGATCTGAGTTCTTAAGTACATGCAGTAGGGCTGGTCTGAGTTCTGACGTGCATGCATTGGGGCTGATTCAAAGTCTGTCATGAATGCATTTGGGCTGATCTGAGGTCTGAAGTGCATGCATTGGGGCTGATCTGAGGTCTGACATGCATGCATTGAAGCTGAACTGAGATCTGAAGTGCATGCACTGGGGCTGATCTAAGGTCTGACGTGCATGCATTGAAGCTGAACTGAGATCTGAAGTGCATGCATTAGGGCTGATCTGAGGTCTGACGTGCATGCATTGAAGTTGAACTGAGATCTGAAGTGCATGCATTGGGGCTGATCCGAAGTGCATGCATTGGGGCTGATCTGAAGTACATGCATTAGGGCTGGTCTGAGGTCTGAATTACATGCTTTGGGGCTGATCTGAGTCCTGAAGTGCATGCATTGGGGCTGATCTGAGGTCTGACATGCATGCATTGTGGCTGATCTGAGGTCTGAAGTGCATGCATTGGAGCTGATCTGAGGTCTGAAGTGCATGCATTGGAGCTGATCCAAGGTCTGAAGTGCATGCATTGGGGCTGATCTGAGGTCTAAAGTGCATGCATTGGGGCTGATCTGAGGTCTAAAGTGCATGCATTGGAGCTGATCTGAGTTCTGAAATGCATGCATTGGGGCTGATCTGAGTTCGGAAATGCATGCATCGGGGCTGATTTAAGGTATGAAGTCATACCACCCAACTTTTTGAGATGGGAATAAGGAATACCTATCGGCAAAAATATGTAGGCATAGGTCACACCCCCTGCCACACCCCCTTAAAGGAGAATTATACAAAATAAAAAAGATTATCTGAGCACACAAGGGTTTTTTTCCACTACTATTCCTTTATATTGGTTTTTGAAATTTACAGATGCAGCAATTTAGAAATTGGATGAAAGGTTTAGGACTGGGAAACTCTTTTTGAAAGATATATAGTGCATTTCATATACAACTATATATAGAGCAGACCAAAATGAGGGATAAATGAGGAGGAAAAAGGGACAGAGAGACTTTGTTCCAAATCAGGGACAGTCCCTTCTAAATCTGGGACAGTTGGTAGCTATGTGAAGTGCATGGATTAAGGTCAATGTGAGGTCTGAAGAGCATGCATTAGGGCTGATCTGAGTCCCTGGTGCCACTAAAAGAAGACTGGTATCTCAGGATCTCGATATGCTGTAGGAAAGAAGCCCACCTGCATGTCTACACTAATCCCCAGCGTTCTTAAAAGTACATGGTGTGGGGCCAATCTGAATTATGTAGTACATGCATTGGCGTTGATTTGAGGTATGAAGTGCATGCATTGGAGCTGATCTAAGGTCTAAAGTGTATGCACTGAGGCTGATCTGAGGTATGGGGTACATCCATTAGGGCTGATCTGAGTTCTGAAGTGCATGCATTGTGGCCGATTTGAGGTATGAAGTGCATGCATTGGAGCTGATCTGAGTTCAGAAGTGCATGTTGAAGCTGATCTGAGTTCTGAAGTGCATGCATTGGGGCTGATCTGAGTGCTGAAGTGCATGCATTGGGGCAGATCTGAGTCCTAAAGTGCATGCATTGGGGCTAATCTGAGTTCTGAAGTGCATGCAATGGAGCTGATTCAAGTTCTGAAGTTCATGCATTTGGGCTATTTTGAGGTATGAAGTGCATGCATTGAAGCTGATCTAGGGGTCTAAAGTGTATGCACTGAGGCTGATCTGAGGTATAAAGTACATGCATTAGTGCTAATCTGCGTTCTGAAGTGCATGCATTGTGGCTGATTTGAGGTATAAAGTGCATGCATTGGAGCGGATCTGAGTTCAGAAGTGCATGCCTTAGAGCTGATCTGAGTTCTGAAGTGCATGCCTTAGAGCTGATCTGAGTTCTGAAGTGCATGCCTTAGAGCTGATCTGAGTTCAGAAGTGCATGTTGGGGATGGTCTGAGTTCTGAATTGCATGCATTGGGGCTGATCTGAGTTCCTGAAGTGCATGCAATGGGGCTGATTTGAGGTATGAAGTGCATTCATTGGAGCTAATCTACAAAGTATGTTCAGAAGTGCATATTGGAGCGGATCTGTGTTCTGAAATGCATGCATTGGGGCTGATCTGTGTTCTGAAGTGCATGCTTTGGGGCTAATCTGAGATCTGAAGTGCATGCAATGGGGCTGATCTGAGTTCGGAAGTGCATGCATTGGGGCTGATCTGAGATCTGAAGTGCATACATTGGGGCTGATCTGAGTTTGGAAGTGCATGCATTGGGGCTGATCTGAGTTCTGAAGTGCATGCATTGGGGCTAATCTGAGATCTGAAGTGCATGCAATGGGGCTGATCTAAGTTCTTAAAATAGACTTTTCCCTATCTGCTTGCTCTGTGTCACCTGAAAAATAAATGGATAATCACTATTACTAATCTTCCTCCCTCTGCGGACTCGTCCGCTGCCGTCACTTCCTTCTTGCATTGATTCCTGGGAGCTGAACAAAAGCTGTGCCAGAATGACGCGCCTGCACCGGACATGACGAGCGAGGCCGGTGCAGGCGCATTCTGGGACGAAGAGGGCGCCCTGGCTTCAGCTGCGCACACCTGAGATGGCAGCGCTGGACAAGACATTTTCAAGGTAAGTATTTCTTCTACAAGGTAAGTGCAACCTGGGACAGTTCAGAGGCTACCCATTTTGGAATGCATTAGCCCTGACTGTCCTGGGGGTATTTTTAGCTAAAAAACAATTTTTAGGTGGAACTCCACTTTTAGTGCATGCTTTGAGGCTGATCTGAGGTCTAAATGCATCCATTAGGGCTGGTCTGAGGTCTGAAGTGCAGGCATTGGGGCTGATCTGAGGTCTGTGATGTATCTATTGCAACTGAACACGTCTTGTGTGTGCACCAGGTAATCAGTTATTGCACCCAGGGCCGGTGCTAGACTATTTTGCGCCCTAGGCAAGACCAGCTACTTGCACCCCCCCCTAAAAAACTGTACACATTGCCCCCCTTCCTGCACATAATGCCCCCCCCCTTTAACCCTACACTCCCTACCTGAACACACTGCCCCCCCTTTCTGCACACAGTGCCCCCCCCTTTAACGCTACACCCTCTTCCTGCATACACTCCTGTATACTCTGCCCTCTTTAATCCTACACCCCTCTTCCTCTACCCACTGCTCTCCTTTAACCCTACACCTCCCTTCCTGAACACACTGCCCCCCCCCCTTTCTGCACACAGTGCCCCCCCCCTTTAACGCTACACCCTCTTCCTGCATACACTCCTGTATACTCTGCCCTCTTTAATCCTACACCCCTCTTCCTCTACCCACTGCTCTCCTTTAACCCTACACCTCCCTTCCTGAACACACTGCCCCCCCCCCCTTCTGCACACAGTGCCCCCCCCTTTAACGCTACACCCTCTTCCTGCATACACTCCTGTATACTCTGCCCTCTTTAATCCTACACCCCTCTTCCTCTACCCACTGCTCTCCTTTAACCCTACACCTCCCTTCCTGAACACACTGCCCCCCCCCCTTCCTGCACACAGTGCCCCCCCCCTTTAATGCTACACCCTCTTCCTGCACACGTTGCCCTCCTTTAATTTTTCACCCCCTTTAACCCTACACCCCCCTTCCTATACACACTGCCCCCCTTTAACCCTACACAACCCTTCCTGTACACACTGCCCCCCCCCCCCCCCTAGAGGTGACATCCACTGGGGATGAGGAGGTGACAGGAGAGGAATGTGGCACTGGCCATGGCTGTGCCCTAGGTGGCAGTGCGCCCTAGGTGGCAGTGCGCCCTAGTCCGCCTAGTGGTAGCACCGGCCCTGATTGCACCCCTAGTTGTAATGATGAAGGCATATATAACAAATTATGGGCTGACCTTGTCATTACCAGTACAACTATGAGTGCAAAAACTGAAAACAAACTAAGACAACAATGCGCTATTCAGTTGTAAGTCGGTTGTATAAATCTTGTGAAAGTGACACTTACGATGAAAAGATAACTTCCCTGGTTTAAATGTCTGCAGTTGAAGGAAGAGGGAAGTTCAAAATGTTAAAATCCTCCATTGTGACCTTTCATGTACACACGGCGTGTAGTCAGCTATTCTGGGAGAATGAAGATCCATTTACACCCCCATTTATTGCAATACACCCTAAGGGAGGAAACCGTTTCATTCTGATCGGCATTCCAAATCAGCAATGCAGCACACTGCGTTTGCTTTTTAGTGCATATCTGTGTGTTGTAAAGAAAAAAAAAAAATCACTGTCTATTAACCACTTGACCTCCGGACTGTCTTACCTCCCCTTTACGCCATTTTTTGTTATTCAGCACTGCTCTACTGTAACTGGCAATTGCGCGGTCATGCAACACTGTACCTAAAATAAATTGAAATCATTTTTGTTTATGCAAATAGAGCTTTCTTTTGGTGGTATTTGATCACCACTCGGTTTTTTTTTTGCTATATAAAGTAAAAGAAGACTACATTTTTTTGATAGAAAAAAAAAAAAATATTCTATGTTCTTTTATAAAACAATCGAATTTCTTACATTTTTAACCACTTGCCGACTGCCGCACGACTATCTACGTCGGCAGGCAGCCCCTCACAGGCAAAGTGACGTAGGTCTACGTCGCTAGCCTGTGAGGGTTTACGGAGCGAGCGCGCGCCGCCGGAGGCACGCTCCCGCTCCCGCGTGGTCACGGACCCTCCCGCGCGTGTGACCGGCGGACCCGATGTCCGCCGGTCACTCTGCGATCGCCGCTGCAGAGGGAGAAAGTCAGGCAGCTTGTGTAAACAAGCCGCCTGTCATTCTCCCCTGTGTAGAAGTTGTGATCACACGGTTCTACTATGTAGAACCGTTGATCACTGTTTCTACAGCTCAACAGACAGCCAATCACAGTTAGAAGCACGCCCCTAGGGACACACACAGCCCCTCCCTCTCAAATAAAGTTAACCCCTTCACTACCAGTGTAATTTTGCAGTAACAGTGCATATGTATAGCACTGATTACTGCAGTAATGTCACTGGTAACCCCAAAAGTGTCAAAAATGTCAGTCAAGGGTCCAATCTGTCCGCCGCAATGTCGCAGTACCGCAAAAAAAATCGCAGATCGCCGACATTACGCGTTAAAAAAAAAAACAACAAAAATGACAAAAATCTTTCCCTTTGTTAGTAAACGCGATAACTTTTGCGCAAACCAATCAAAATACGCTTTTTGCAATTTTTTTTACCAAACATATGTAGCATAAAACAAATTGGCCGAAAATGTTAAAAAATTTAGATTTTTACATTTTTTTGGGGGGGGAATTTCATATAAAAAAATTTGAAAAATATTGTTATTTTTGCAAAATTGACGCTCTTTTTTTGTTTATAGCGCATGATCAAAATATCGCACAGGTGATCAAATACCACCAAAAGAAAGCTCTGTTTGTGGGAAAAAAAGGATGTCAAATTAGTTTAGGTACAGCGTCGCACGACCGCGCAATTGTCCGTTAAAGTCACGCAGTGCTGAATCGCAAAATACCCCCTGGTCAGGAAGGGGGTAAAATCTTCCAGGACTTAAGTGGTTAAGGCCAAAATGTATTCTGCTACAAGTGCTTGATAAACAAATAAAAAAAAAATCCCAATAAATGTATAATAATTGGTTTGTGTGAAAGTTATAGCGTCTACAAAACTATGGGATGTATATTCGAAAACTGACCAATCCTGATGTACTGACGGCCTATCTCAATTCTTGAGGCACTTAAAATGCCGGAACAGTACCCATACCCCCCCCCCCCCCCTCCAGATAACCCCTTTTTGGAAAGTAGACAGTCCAAGGTATTTAGTAAGATGCATGGTGAGTTTTTTTAAATTGTAATTTTTTTTGTCACAAAAATGAAGAAATTAAATAAAATGTGTTTGTTTTTCACAATATATTTTTACACACGGTCACCAGTGCAGTAAAGTGTCATTATATAACTGGGGTGGTGGTGATCAGGGATGCTTACTGGAAACCGTATGTAAAAAAAAAAAAAAAAAAAAAAAAAAAAAGATTCAAATTTTTTAACAATTACATTTATTTAATTTTTCAAATGTTTCCTTTTTTTTTAACATTTTTTCACATACATTTATCAGAGTATTTCAGTGTAACCATGGTGGTGGGGGGGGGGGGGGTTGTTGATCAGGGTTTTATTATACCGTGATTACTTGTACACGGATGGTCACTGTAACAGCAATGTTTTGAACTGTCGTGAATTAATTTCAGTCATAACAGCTGTGATTACTATTGTGATCCGTGATTGGCCCACAGCTATCCCATGGTACAGGGTGCTGTGATTGGCCCAGGTACCATGTGATAGCTGTAGGCCAATCACAGCATCACAATACTAAGCACAGGGCGCCCAACAGCTGGTGATGTACATGCACTGTGATTCAGCCTGCCAGCAGTAAATGTACTGTGGGATGGTGGGAACTGGGTAAAACCCAAATGGACTTTCACTTTAAATCAGCAAAATCAATTGAAAGGAGTTGTAAAGGCTGAAGGTGCATTCTATGCATTAGGATAAAAAGCCTTCTGTGTGTAACAGCCACATCAGCACCCCCTAATACTTACCTGAGCCCCATCTCTGTCCAGCGATGTCCCTCAGCAGTCCGGGACTCTCCCTCCTGATTGGCTGAGACACAGCCACGGTGCCACTGGCTCCCGCGGCTGTCAATCAAAGTCAGTTAGCCAATCAGGAGGGAGAGGGGGTGGGGCCGAACCACTGCTCCTTATCTGAATAGACACACGGAGCTGAAGCTCGGCTCAGGTGCAACCATAGAAAGCTGCTTGCTGTGGGGACACTCAATAGGGAGGGAGGGGCCAGGAGCTCCAGCCAGGAAACCGAGAAGAGGAGGATCCGGGCTGCTCTGTAAAAAAACAACTGCACAGAGCAGGTAAGTATGGCATGTTTGGTATTTAACCACTTAATCCCCGGAGGATTTGGCTGCTCAAAGACCAGGCCCTATTTTGCGATTCGGCACTGCGTGACTTTAACGGACAGTTGGACGGTCGTGCGACGCTGTACCCAAACAAAATCGATGTCCTTTTTTCCCCACAAATAGAGCTTTCTTTTGGTGTTATTTGATCACCTGTGTGATTTTTTTTTTTCGGCGCTATAAACAAAAAAAGAGCGACAATTTTGAAAAAAATAACAATATTTTTCACATTTTTTTTATATGAAATTCAAAAAAAAAATTTAAAAATCTACATTTTTTAACATTTTAGGCCAATTTGTTTTCTGCTACATATTTTTGGTAAAAAAAATTGCAATAAGCGTATTTTATTTGTTTTGCGCAAATGTTATTGCATTTACTAACTACGGGAAAGATTTATGTCATTTTTATTGTTTTTTTTTTTAACTAGTAATGGCGGCGATCTGCGTTTTTTTTTTTTTGCGGGACTGCGACATTGCGGCGGACAGATCTGACCCCTGACTGACATTTTTGACACTTTTGGGGGTACCAGTGACATTACTACAGTAATCAGTGCTATAAATAGGCACTGTTACTGTAAAAATGACACTGGCAGGGAAGGGGTTAACTTTATTGGTGATCAAGGGGTTAATTGTGTCCCTAGGGGCGTGCTTCTAACTGTTAGGGGGGCGTGGCTTGTGAAATAACCACAGAGACATACGATCCTATATAGCAGGATCGCATAGCCTTTGTGCCTACTTCAGTGAGAATGACAGACGGCTGTGTTTACATCAGCCGTCTGTCTTTCTCCCTCTCCTGCGGGAGATCGCGAGAGGCCGGCGGCCATCAAAGCCGCCGGTCACACGCGCTGGCTAGGCAGGGAGCGAGCGGGGGGCGGGAGCGCGCGCACTCGCCCCCTACAGGCTCTTTGGCAAGCGACGTAGGTCTACGTCACTTTGCCTGTAAGCGGCTGAGTGCCGCAGTAAATATACAGGAGGCGGTCGGCAAGTGATTAAAAAAAAAAAAGACTTTGCAATCACTTTAAAGGTGCATCATAACGAAAGGTGTTCAATGCCTTACAATTGTTTTCTTCAGATAAGAAGAAGGGAGGCGGCTATTACATAGAATAAGCAGTAAGAAAGAGGCACCCTCATCCCAATTTTCTTCAGAAAGCAGCCACAACCTGAGCAGAAAAGCCTATCTCCTGCCAGCAGGACACTTGCTCTTTGTGGAAGCAGTGGTCTCTCAGCAGAGATCCAACAGACCTCCAGGTGAGTCAGCGCTAGAGCTCTCCAATCAGCAGAATGCATGATCTTTTTTAATGTATCCAAATCATTGCTTTCTTCAGTTGGTATTCCTAAAAGGGATTGGCCGAGCCTGCACCTATCACATCGCCCCATTCTGAAGGTATTTGTAAAGTACAGCAAGCAAACTTTCAACCACAGTTTTACCATTTGAGACAAAATCATTTTTTTCCCATGATCCATCATTTTTTGGCTTGACATTTGAAGCTCTGTTGAGATCTGAACTTTAGCATGGTGTGTAAAATGATGCTTGGAGTCCTAGTCAGGGCCGTTTTTAACACAGGGCAAAAGGGGCAGCTGCCCCGGGCCTAGCCATTGTTGTAGGGCCCAAAGCAGTTGCCCCTTGTGCCCGCCCTGCCCACAAATAGTTGATAAGTGCATTTGGTAGGGCCCCAAGAAAATATTTGCCCAGAGTCCTATCAATACTAAAGACGGCCCTGGTCCTAGTTTAACCACTTGCCGACCGCTCACATGGAGGGTACTGCGGCAAAGTGGTTCGTTATCGTCCAGTGATGTAGGTCTACGTCACTGGACTCCTCCACTTGTGGGTGGCGCGCGAGCGCCGCTGGAGGCTCGCTCCCGCTGTATTCAGACACAGCGGGAGTCGGGCCAGGGGAGGAGCGGCGGTGATCACTGCCGCTCTTCCCCGATCGTCGGGGAATCGAGTGTGGAGATCCGCCCGCTTGTGTAAACAAAGCGGGCGGATCTCCTAAGTGACATTCAGTGACAGATTGCAGGGTTCAGCATAGCTCAACCTGCGATCTGTCCCTGTGTCACACAACTCCCCAACCCCCACACACGTCAGTAAGCACCAAGCATACATGAACCCCTTGATCACCAATAAAAGTTAACCCCTTCTCTGCCAGTGTCATTTTTAGAGTAACAGTGCATATATATAGCACTGATTACTGTAGTAATGTCACTGGTACCCCCAAAAGTGTCAAAAATGTCAGTCAAGCGTCCGATCTGTCCGCCGCAATGTCGCAGTCCCGCAAAAAAAAAAAAATTGCAGATCGCCGCCATTACTAGTTAAAAAAAAAAAAAAACAATAAAAATGACATACATTTCCCGTAGTTAGTAGATGCGATAACTTTTGCGCAAACCAATCAAAATACGCTTATTGCGATTTTTTTTTTTTACCAAAAATATGTAGCAGAAAACAAATTGGCCTAAAATTTTAAAAAATTTAGATTTTTACATTTTTTTGGGGGGGAATTTCATATAAAAAAATTTCAAAAATATTGTTATTTTTTCAAAAATGTCGCTCTTTTTTTGTTTATAGCGCAAAAAGTAAAAATCGCACAGGTGATCAAATACCACCAAAAGAAAGTTCTATTTGTGGGAAAAATAATTTGGGTAGAGCATCGTGCGACCGCGCAATTGTCCGTTAAGGTAACGCAGTGCCGAAATCGCAAAATATGGACTGGTCAGGAAGGGGGTAAAATCTTCCGGTCTTAAAGCAGTTGAAAATACGCTCATTGAGAATTTTTTTGTCAAAGACATGTAGCTAAATACATTTTGGCCTAAATATATGACAAAAATTGAATATATTGGATATTTTTTAACTGTAGAAAAGTAGAAAAATATTGTTATTTTTTCAAAATTGTCGCTTTTTTTATTAACCACTTAAGCCCCGGAAGATTTTACCCCCTTCCTGACCAGGGGGTATTTTGCGATTCGGCACTGCGTGACTTTAACGGACAATTGCGCGGTCGTGCGACGCTGTACCTAAACTAATTTGGCGTCCTTTTTTCCCCACAAACAAAGCTTTCTTTTGGTGGTATTTGATCACCTGTGCGATTTTTTGATCATGCGCTATAAACAAAAAAAGAGCGTAAATTTTGCAAAAATAGCAATATTTTTCACATTTTTTTATATGAAATTCCCCCCCCCCAAAAAATGTAAAAATCTAAATTTTTTAACATTTTCGGCCAATTTGTTTTATGCTACCTATGTTTGGTAAAAAAAATTGCCAAAAGCGTATTTTGATTGGTTTGCGCAAAAGTTATCGCGTTTACTAACAAAGGGGATGATTTTTGTCATTTTTGTTGTTTTTTTTTAACGCGTAATGGCGGCGATCTGCGATTTTTTTTGCGGTACTGCGACATTGGGGCGGACAGATCGGACCCTTGACTGACATTTTTGACACTTTTGGGGTTACCGGTGACATTTCTACAGTAATCAGTGCTATACATATGCACTGTTACTGTAAAAATACACTGGCAGTGAAGGGGTTAACTTTTTTTGAAAGGGCGGGGCTATGTGTGTCCCTAGGGGCGTGCTTTCTACTGTGATTGGCTGTGGCTACTAGTGTATGAACAGTGATCAACGGTTCTACATAGTAGAACCGTATGATCATCTTTCATACACAGGGGAGAATGACAGGCAGCTTGTTTACACAAGCTGCCTGCCTTTCTCCCTCTCCCCCGATGATCGCCGAGTGACCGGTGGACATCGGGTCCGCCGGTCACACGCGCGGGGGGGGGGTGCGTGACCGCGCGGGAGCGCGCCTCAGGGGGCGCGCGCTCGCTCCCTAAACCCTCACAGGCTAGCGACGTAGACCTACGTCACTTTGCCTGTGAGGGGCTGACTGCCGACGTAGATCGGCGTTAGGCAGTCGGGAAGTGGTTAATATCGCAAAAAATGAAAAGCGCAGAGGTGATGAAATACCACCAAAAGAAAGCTCTGTTTGTGGGGAAAAAAAAGGATGTAAAGTTCGTTTGGGTACGGCGTTGCATGACCGCGCAATTGTCAGTTAAATTCGCACAGTGCCGAATCGCAAAAAGTGGCCTGGACGTAAAGCAGGAAAATCCTGCGGTCCTAAAGTGGCATTTAAAGATATTATTTTAATCAAAAATAGCTTTACCAAAAATATTCACTGAGCTGCAGACCGTTCGTCACCTCATTTATTTTAGGAGAAAAGTAGAAGATCAGAAATGATGACTGCATGCCTCCTACATGAAGAAACGATTATCCATGTACAAGCAACAAGCGTTTTCTTCAGAACCACAGGCAGGAAAAGCAATATTTTCCTGCCTGGGGTAGATTATTACCCCGAATTACTCATCTCCTAACAAGTGAAATGCAAATAAAAAACACCAACACCAGTCCTTTAACCACCTGACCTCCGGAAGATTTACCCCCTTTCATGGCCAGGGCATTTTTGTATTATTTTAACTGACAATTGCGCGGTCTTGTACCACATGTACACAACAGGAGAATTACATTTGTTTTCCCCACAAATAGAGCTTTCTTTTAGTGCTATTTGTTCACCTCTGCATTTTTTTTTTTTATACAAAAAAAAAAAAAAAAAAAAAGACAATTTTTAAAACAAAACAATTTTTTACTTTCTGCTATAAAATATTTACAATTTTAAAAAAATCTAATTTTTTTCATAAATTTAGGCCAATATGTATTCTGCTACATTATTTTTGGTTAAAAAAAAAAATCCCAATAAGCATATATTCATTGGTTTGCAGTTATAGCAATGGGATATATACCGGAATTTTTTTATTTTATTATTTATTTAAACAGTTTAAATAAATAAAACAATAGGAAAACAATATGAAAGAGGAGTTCCGGCCTCAAAAATCGATAAAATCGATTTTGGGCCATCCGCTTGCTGAGGACAACCTCAGCAACCTTTGTTTACTTACCTTATTATAGAAGAAAATATACTCACCTTCCTTCCACTTCCTCCCTCTGCGGCCGCGGCCCGCGCCGTCCCTTCCGGTTTGCGATGATTCCTGGGAGCTGAACGTCATCGCTCCCTGGAATCAATGCGCCTGCACCGGCCTCGCTCGTCAATTCCGGTGCAGGCGCGGCATTCACTGCTAAACAGCTTCTGGGCATGCCCAGAAGCTGTGGAGGGATGATGCGCCTGCACCGGAAGTGACGAGCGGGGCCGGTGCAGTGCATTGTCACGGAAGAGGACACGAAGAGGGACACTGCGGCTTCAGCTGCCCACACCTGAGATGGCAGCGCTGGAGAAGACATTTTCAAGGTAAGTATTTCTTCTTACAGGTAAGTGCGACCCGGGACAGATCAGAGGCCATCCATTGTGGAATGTACTAACTCTGACTGTCCCGGGGGTATTTTTAGCTAAAATTGACCCCCGAGGCCGGAACTCCGCACTAGAACATATATACAGATCAGCAGCTGAACACTCAAGATGTGATTTGTTATGTGATTTATTGGAGTTTCTGTCTCTTTATAAGTGGACTTGGATTCATGTACCATCATTATTGTGACATGTACTAATAAGATGGCGCTGCACTTTATTTTATTTATTTAAACAGGCCTGCTGGGAAGGCACAGCCGACCAGAGCCACTTACATAAAGTAGCAGAGGTTCCGGAATTCTAGAATGATGCCAACAGCTTCTGTAGCAATGAGCGGGAATGCGGCCTGGCTGGTTCACACCCCAAACGGGAGGTTTGCTACAAGGAGATAGCAAAGTCCCTGCACTTTAACTACTCCTCAAGAACCTTTCCCTACCAGATGGGGAACCTGCCCCTATTCTAGCCACTCACATGAAGAGCACCAAAGCCGGGAGCCGGAGTCTAAAATTTACTCTGCCTGACCCAAGATGGCTGCCGAGGTCATGTGGGTTGTCAGTGTCCAATGTGACATCAGGAAGTCATAGATGAACCAAGTTCCTCACAACTTCCCCTTCTGCATTGCATCTTCAGTTGAGCGCCACCTACAGTGGGAGATACAGACTGCAACTGCCTACAAGCCGAAGCCGGTCCACCAAGTACTTGGTTAGGGGCTGTCCCAAAGACTAGACCCTTGCAGCTGGGGAGAGGCAAAAGACCTGAAGGCCACAGCCAAACACACACGTACAGTTCTCATGGCAAAAACGTGACAACAAATAAAAGGAGCCATATGCAGTATATAGATGCCTTTCAGCCAATATAACAATTGCCCTGGCTAGCCACAAGGCCACATCCAAAGGCTAAGTACAAGAACAGCAAGAAGTGATGTGTCCTTCTGCCAATAAACTAAGACCAATGGTGTGCAGTACAAAAGTATTTTAATACTGGGGGGCGCTCGCCCCCTAGAGGCTCTCAGGCTAGCGACGTAGTACTACGTCACTTTGCCTGTACGGGGCTGACCACTGCAGTAAATGTACTGTGGGCGGTCGGCAAGTGGTTAATGCCCAAACGCTGCACATGTGCGTCACTGGGTGGCTGATGTGTCTGTGCTGAGTGCAATCATTGTATGCTCCTAGGACAAAGACTGAGCTTTCAAATACTAACGATCGTTAGTTGGCTTTAGATACACTGAGGGAAAAAAGTATTTGCCCTCCTGCTGATTTTGTACGTTTGTCCACTGACAAGGAAATTATCAGTCTATAATTTTAATGGTCGGTTTGATTTACCAGTGAGAGACAGAACAACAACAAAAATATCCAGAAAAATGCATTTAAAAAAAAGTTATAAATTGATTTGCATTTTAATGAGTGAAATCAGTATTTGATCCCCTATCAATCAGCAAGATTTCTGGCTCCCAGGTGTCTTCTATACAGGTAACAAGCTGAGAATAGGAGGACTCTCTTAAAGGGAGTGCTCCTAATCTCAGCTTGTTACCTGTATAAAAGACACCTGTCCACAGAAGCAATCAGTCAATCAGATTCCAATCTCTCCACTATGACCAAGACCAGAGAGCTGTCCAAGGATGTCAGGGAGAAGATTGTAGACCTACACAAGGCTGGAATGGGATACAGGACCATCGCCAAGCAGCTTGGTGAGAGGGGGACAACAGTTGGTGCGATTATTTGCAAATGGAAGAAACACAAATATAATAGTCAATCCCCCTTGGTCTGGGGCTCCATGCAAGATCGCATCTCGTGGAGTTTCAATGATGATGAGATCGGTGAGGAATCAGCCCAGAACTATACAGGAGAATCTTGTCAATGATCTCAAGGCAGCTGGGACCATAGTCACCAAGAAAACAATTGGTAACACACTACGCCGTGAAGAACTGAAATCCTGCAGCACCCACAAGGTCCCCCTGTTCAAAAAAGTACATGTACAGCCCGTCTGAAGTTTGCTAATGAACATGAATGATTCTGAGGAGTGAAAGTGCTGAGGCCAGATGAGACCAAAATCGAGTTCTTTGGCATCAACTCAACTCGCGGTGTTTGGAGGAGGAGGAATGCTGCCTATGACCCCAAGAATTCTATCCTCACCGTCAAACATGGAGGTGGAAACATTATGCTTTGAGAACCTCCTACCCTCAGCAAGAGCATTGAAAATGGGTCACGGATGGGTATTCCAGCATGACAATGACCCAAAACACACCGCCAAGGCAACAAAGGAGTGGCTCAGGAAGAAGCACATTAAGGTCCTAGAGTGGCTTAGCCAGTCTCCAGACCTTAATCCCATAGAACATATGTGGAGGGAGCGGAGGGTTTGAGTTATCAAACATCAGCCTCCAAACCTTAATGACTTGAAGAGGATCTGCAAAGAGGAGTGGGACAAAACCCCTCCTGAAATGTGTGCAAACCTGGCGGCCAACTACAAGAAACGTCTTCAAAAAAGCAAAGGGATTTCCAGTCACTACTTACCAACCAGCCAGCAACCAGCCAAATTCACCTGTCTAACAGTATGCGTTAAAAACAGGGGTTTAGTTGCACACATTTGCAAATACATGCGTAAGCTGCAGGCCCCGACAAGGCACCCTGATATCTGCAGTCCCTAACTCTACCTTTAAAGAGTCTCCACAATGGGAGCACATGCATTCTGATGAGATAGATGGAGGAAACATCTTACCTCTTTGATTGCCAACAAGGGTTTCTCCACCAACTACCAAGTCATGTTTTACAAAGGGGTCAAATACTTATTTCACTCATTAAAATGCAAATGAATTAATAACTTTTTTGAAATGTGTTTTTCTGGATATTTTTTTTGTTATTCTGTCTCTCACTGTTAAATCAAACCAACCATTAAAATTATAGACTGATCATTTTTTTGTCAGTGGGCAAACGTACAAAATCAGCCGGGGATCAAATACTTTTTTCCCCTCACTGTACCCCCCCCCCCCCCCCCGGCTTTAAGGGTAACACAGGGCCAGGATCGTGGATGCTTTCATTGACCATATTTACATTACCACCCAGACTGCAGGCCTGGATACAGCTGGCCACACAAACACGGATTTTGTGCATTCAGCCTGCAGATGAACAATTCTCCTGCCTGCGTGATCTCTGTACATTGCAGGGATTTTATCAAACTTTGTTGCAGATTCCTACCTTTTGTTATTCTGAAGAAATAGCTGTTTGTTTCTCTGTGTCCATGTGCTAAGTGAATGTGAACGTATAATTATTAATCAGCTGCTGCACTTGCAGGGCTCTAATGAGGAAAGTGGCAGGGCCTGCATCCCTTTAGATGTGATTTCACTTTGGGAGTATTTCACCAAAAATGCCTTTTTTTTTTTTTTTTTAGCAGAGGCACTACAAAATAAAATGGTGGTCGTTGGAATTTTTTTATGTCACACGATATTTGCACAACAGTTTTTCAACACAATGTTTTTGGAAAAAATACTTTTTAATGTATTTTAATGCAAAAAAAAAAAAAATCCACAATATAATACCCAATTTTTTGGTAAAATATAAAAGATAATGTTTAAATAGATACCTAACATATCACGCTTTAAAATTGCACAAGCTCATGGAATGGTGACAAATTAAGAAAGTTAAAAATCTCCATAGGCGACGCTTTAAAAATGTTTACAGGCTACATGTTTACAAAGGAGGGAGGTCTAGAGTTAGAATTATTGCTCTTGCTAGAATGTTTGTGGCGATAGCTCACATGTGTGGTACGAACATTGTTTACATACAGTCAGGTCCATAAATATTGGGACATGGACACAATTCTAATCTTTTTGGCTCTATACACCACCACAATGGAATTGTAATGAAACAAATCCAGCTTTAATTTGAGGGTATTTACATCCAAATCAGGTGAGCGGTGTAGGAATTACAGCAGCTTGTATATGTGCCTCCCACTTTTTAAGGGACCAAAAGTAATGGGACAGATTAACAATCATAAATCAAACTTTCACTTTTTAATACTTGGTTGCAAATCCTTTGCAGTCAATTACAGCCTGAAGTCTGGAACGCATAGACATCACCGGACGCTGGGTTTCATCCCTGGTGATGCTCTGCCAGGCCTCTACTGCAACTGTCTTCAGTTCCTGCTTGTTCTTGGGGCATTTTCCCTTCAGTTTTGTCTTCAGCAAGTGAAATGCATTCTCAATCGGATTCAGGTCAGGTGATTGACTTGGCCATTGCCTAACATTCCACTTCTTTCTCTTAAAAAAACGATTTGGTTGCTTTCGCAGTATGCTTCGGGTCATTGTCCATCTGCACTGTGAAGCGCCGTCCAATGAGTTCTGAAGAATTTGGCTGAATATGAGCAGATAATATTCCCCGAAACACTTCAGAATTCATCCTGCTGCTTTTGTCAGCAGTCACATCATCAATAAATACAAGAGAACCAGTTCCATTGGCAGCCATACATGCCCACGCCATGACACTACCACCACCATGCTTCACTGATGAGGTGGTATGCTTTGGATCATGAGCAGTTCCTTTCCTTCTCCATACTCTTCTCTACCCATCACTCTGGTACAAGTTGATCTTGGTCTCATCTGTCCATAGGATGTTGTTCCAGAACTGTGAAGGCTTTTTTAGATGTTGTTTGGCAAACTCTAATCTGGCCTTCCTGTTTTTGAGGCTCACCAATGGTTTACATCTTGTGGTGAACCCTCTGTATTCACTCTGGTGAAGTCTTCTCTTGATTGTTGACTTTGACACACATACACCTACCTCCTGGAGAGTGATCTTGATCTGGCCAACTGTTGTGAAGGGAGTTTTCTTCACCAGGGAAAGAATTCTTCGGTCTTCCACCACAGTTGTTTTCCGTGGTCTTCCGGGTCTTTTGGTGTTGCTGAGCTCACCGGTGCGTTCTTTCTTTTTAAGGATGTTCCAAGCAGTTTATTTGGCCACACCTAATGTTTTTGCTATCTCTCTGATGGATTTGTTTTGATTTTTCAGATTAATGATGGCTTGCTTCACTGATAGTGACAGCTCTTTGAGATTTGACAGCAACAGATTCCAAATGCAAATAGCCCACTTGAAATGAACTCTGGACCTTTTATCTGCTCCTTGTAAATGGGATAATGAGGGAATAACACACACCTGGCCATGGAACAGCTGAGCAGCCAATTGTCCCATTACTTTTGGTCCCTTAAAAAGTGGGAGGCACATATACAAACTGTTGTAATTCCTACACCTTTCACCTGATTTGGATGTAAATACCCTCAAATTAAAGCTAAAAGTCTGCAGTTAAAGCACGTCTTGTTTGTTTCATTTCCATTGTGGTGGTGTATAGAGCCAAAAAGATTAGAATTGTGTCGATGTCCCAATATTTATGGACCGGACTGTATGTGTGGGCGACCTACGTATGCGTGCGACTCCGTGCACGAACACAAGGGCGCTTTAAAATTTTTTTTATTATTATTCATTTTGTTAAAAAAAGATATATTTTTACAAAATCTCTAATTTTTTTGATCACTTTTATTGTTTTTACAAAAAATGTAAACATCCCGACAGTGACAGTAATAAAGCATGACAGGCCCTCTTTTTGGAGACATCTGGGTTCTAAAAGCCCAAGATCTCTCCTTTACCCTAGAAAGCAGGAGTTAAGAAAAAAAAAATGGCAGCGTTAACATCTGCCCTAACTGGAAGTGACAAAATGCTCATTGCTTCTGGTCTCCCAGATCAGTGGTCTCCAGCCCTTGGGGGAACTATTTCATCCACTAATCTATAAAATGGGGCAAAATTCCATAATTCTCCCCATGGACTCCTATGAAGGGGCTTTATTCCTCCCAATGACACTAACGATGGGCACAATTTCTCTCCCAATGACACTAACGATGGGCACAATTTCTCTCCCAATGACACCAACAATGGGGCACAATAACACCAACAATGGGCACAATTTCTCCCAATGACACCAAGGATGGGGCCCAATGACACTAATCATGGTACACAATTCCTAGACCAGTGGTCTCCAAACTGCTTGCTTTTCTCTGGCCCTTGGGGCATTGTTTCATCCACTGATACCAAAATGGGGCAAAATTCTCCGCACAGAGACCAATGAAAGGGCTTTATTTCTCCCAATGATACCAACGGTGGGGCCCAATGACACCAATGATGGTGCAAAATTTCTCACAATGAAATTAACAGTGGGGCCCAATGACATTAATGATGGGGCTCAATCTCTCACAACGGCACCAATAACGGCGGCCAATGACACCAATGATGGCGCACAAATTCCTACCATGGGGCACAATTACTCCCACTGAAACAACGATGGGGCATTATTTTTTCCCACTGATGTCTCGACTTTTTCTACTCCCAATGGCTACAGTCTGGCCCCTCCTAAAGTCTGATGGACAATAAACTGGCCCTTTGTTTAGAAAGTTTGGAGACCCCTGTCCAAGACCATACAGATGATCGAAGACCTTGCGGTTCCCGATCAGCTCTATGATCAACTGGCGCAACCGCCTGCTTCACTGCTGGGCTCCCCGATTGCACAGAAGAGCCCAGAGAGGTACCGGTGGGCAGCGGGGGCAGTGATGTAACAACCCCCCCCTGTTGTCAATAAAAGGAAACCATTGGCTAATCAACCGTTCAGATCCCTTTTACAAACTATAGAATCGCCAGCTGAAAATTTTAATACTGGGCCGACAGCTGCAGCCATGGCCATGGTATAACTTCTTGAACACAAACACATATATACGGCAACGTTCTATTACAATATTACTTGTGTCACAATTGTATATGCTGTTGCCAGTAAGCATAGCAGAGATAACTGTCAATGCACACGATATTACATTAGTACTTCTATTGCTTGGAGCTACAGGGAAAATCCACTGTGACGCAATCAGCGTTTCAGAATGTGGACAATAATTCATAGTTCTCATATTTCTATAAAAATACAACCTGTCAAAAAAAAACCTTGAGGGTTATATGTTCAAAGAAGGCCATGAAGGAGATATTGACAATTGTTTATGTTCAATAGCATCTACCAGGGATCGGAGGGAACCCCTTAGGCCTGGCTCACACGGGTTCACTACAGCGTATACCTGTGGGAGGGAGGTGTGTTTGCCCGCACTGGTGTTCCCTGCATCCAATCCCATTCATGTTAATTAGGATTGCACAGATACTGCCCAGCCACTGCTCCCAATTTAACATCAGTATGGGGAGCACAGCACCAAACCCAGACCGAAACTGCTAGAACATTGAACTCACCAGTATATTGAAACATATAGAAAAATAGAATATTTGAAATCTGGACTATCTTATTTCTAGGGTAAGATTGAAAGACTTCAAAAAAAGGATCACAAGTTAGATCATTTTCATAGATTAGGGTCTGGTGCAGGAGCTGGGAGAGGGGCACCCCAGGTCTCAGATTCTAAAAGTAGGGAGCAGCCCAGGTCTCAGATTTTGAAAGTAGTAGGCAGGCCAGCTTCTCAGACATGGATACCTGGGGGCGGGTCAGCTTCTCAGACATGGATACCTGGGGGCAGGTCAGCTTCTCAGACATGGATACCTGAGGGCAGGTCAGCTTCTCAGACATGGATACCTGAGGGCAGGTCAGCTTCTCAGACATGGATACCTGGGGGCAGGTCAGCTTCTCAGACATGGATACCTGGGGGCAGGTCAGCTTCTCAGACATGGATACCTGAGGGCAGGCTAGCTTCTCAGACTTCAATACCTGGGGGCAGGCTAGCTTCTCAGACTTTAATACTCGGAGGCAGGCCAACTCTCAGACTTCAAGACTAGGGGACAGGCCAGCTTCTCAGACAAGGATAGCTGGGGGCAGGCCAGCTTCTCAAACAAGTATACTCGGGAGCAGGCCACCTCTCAGACATCAAGGCTATGGGACAGGCCAGCTCTCAGACTGATACTTGGGGGCAGGTCATCTCTCAGACTTCGATGCTTGGGAGAAAGCCAGTTCTCAGTCTTTAATACTTGGGAGCAGGTCATCTCTCAGACTAATACTTGGGGCAGGCCATCTCTCAGACTTCAAGACAAGGGGACAGGCTATCTCTTAGAATTTGATACTGGGAGATAGGCCATCTTTCTGACTTCGATACTTGGGGGCAGGCCATATTTCAGAACCCACAACTCAGGGATAGGTCAGCACTCAGACTTGAAGACTAATGGGGCACACCAGCTCTCCTAATTGAAATTCAGGGCAGGCCAGCTTCTGAACTTTAAAACCCCGAGAAGGCCAGCTTTCAGACTCTGAGTCTCGGAACAGCTCATTGACTTTGGAAACCGGGGACAGGCTAGTACTCAGACTTTGAAACACGGGGAAGGCCAGCTCTCAGGCCTTGATACTTGGGGGAAGGCCACAGCTTAAATATCAACACTTTGAGGTAAGCCAGCTCTCAAACCTTGGAAACTCGGGGGCAGGCCAACTCTCAGGATTTCAAAATTCAAATGACAGAAGTTCAGAAAGAAAGTTGTATAATAGAGCAATGTGTCTTTCTGTGTTTCTGAAAAGCTCTGTAAGGAATGTGAAACTATCTAAAGGTACTTTAAAGGAACAACTTTCTGTCTGCTCTCAACCCTAGTAAAGAAGTGACTCCATTGAAAACCTAGCTAGTATTGAGGCGAGCCATCTTGCCCAACAGATTACTATTCTGTACACTTATCCAATAACAGATAATGACTAATTATCATTCCCTTGTCTTCTTTCAGCAGCAAAATTAAAGCAACAGGTAGTAAAAAGGTATGTATCTCAGTTTTTGTGCAGGTATGGGGGACCTTTTTTTTTTTTTACACAGTTGAGAATATTTCTAGCAATGTTATGCAGTGATCTAATGTAAAGTGGTTCTTTAACCAAAGTCAAAACCTATGCAGACATCTTTCCCAAGAGGCACCTGCAATACTCTAAGGCAGTGGTTCTTAACCTGGGTTCGATCGAACCCCAGGGGTTCGGTGGGTCAGTCTCGAGGGTTCGGCACACCCTCCGCTAGTACCATTTCGCTGTCAGGGACTATTTCTCCAGTTTCGGGCATGTCCTTCTGCTCCCGCTCCGCTCGCACTCGCAGCTCTCTCTGCCCCTGGCTCACTCTCACTGCTGGCTGTGCAGCTCGGCTCCCGGCCGAATCCGATCCAGCCGGAGCCGGCGTCGCCCACTGTGGAGTGGTGGGTGGAGGGACTGTCTGGGGGAGGGACTAACCCATGCAGCGGCCACCTAGCACAGCGCGGGAGAGAACCACCAGGCCAGGCAGCCGCAGCAGCAGAAGAAGCCGGCAGGTGAGAGGCCAGAGAGCCAGTGGTGACAGTGGTGCTGCAGCCTGCAGGAGGAAAACCTAGCCTGTGATCGGGAGTCGGGACACAGGTGAAAAAAAGGTAGGACTGGAGTAGTACTGGCTGTACTAGTTTAGTGACTGTCTGACTGACTGACTGACTGTGTGAGAACACTGAGAAGACTATGTAAAGGGGATCTATTTTATGGGGAACCTGGCCTGCTGTAATGGGGGAGATCTAAATGGGGGACGGGACCTCACCTCACCCTGGCCTGCTGTAAGGGGGGATCTATATGGGGGACCTGGGATCTATATGGGGGACCTCACCCCCCATCAGGTCCCCCATATAGATCCCCCCTTACAGCAGGCCAGGGTGAGGTGAGGTCCAGTCCCCCATATAGATCTCCCCCCTTACAGCAGGACAGGGTGAGGTGAGGTCCCCCATATAGATCCCCCCTTACAGCAGGCCAGGGTGAGGTGACATGAGACATGACAATGACATGAGTGGCACTTGCCAAGATAAAGCCGCGCATTTCTGAACTGGTCTCTGAAAGACAACAGCAGAAGTACTAATTTGCAGTAAATATTCATTATTATGTTTTTGTGTGAAAATCAAGTTTTAATGGTTTTGTTCTTTATGGTTTTGTTCATTTTGTGGACCTATGTATAAATATATACCTAAAATAATATATACCTATGTTTTGAATTTGAAAAAATCATATTTTATTTTTCCAATTAAGAAGGGTTCGGTGAATGCGCATATGAAACTGGTGGGGTTCAGTACCTCCAACAAGGTTAAGAACCACTGCTCTAAGGCATATGGCCACCTGCAATGCTGTAAGGCCAGGCCATTTCATGTGGCCCCCTCACCCAGAGCTTTTTTTCAGCTGGAACATGGAGGAACTCCATTCTGCCACCTCTGGCTCTTGCTCCCCGCTCAAAGGACAGCTTTCCACCCGACGGATTCCTGCGTGCACTGCACTCATGGCAGGGACAAGGGAGATGCAGGTGCAGTGTGGCATCACATAATAAGGCTGCAGTGTGATCCTTATCTGTGTCCGGGTACACAGATACCAACCATCTGACCTCCCTGCAAGTGAGAGAGAGAGAGGGGGAGACAGTGCCGTCTACACTGCCGGGAGGTACTAGAGCCAGGCTGGGTAGGTGAGTTCCGGGGAAGCTTTTGAGGGGGGGAGATGAGAGCTGTGGAGGGAGATGTGTGCAGAGGTGGGGAATGGGGGAGATTGGTGCGGAGGTTGGAGCCAAGGAGGGGTGGAAGTGGGGAAGTGGACAGCCTGTGAATGAGAGCATCCCTCAACACTGCACTCTGTACACAGTGCACCCCACCACCCTGCACTCTGTACACAGTGCACCCCTGACCTCTGTACTCTGTATATAGCGCACCCCGCCACCCTGAACTCTATACACAGCGTAACCTCGCCACTCTGCACTCTATACACAGTGCACCCCTGAACACTGCACTCTGTACGCAGCGCACCAACCTGCACTCTGTACACAGTTCACCCCTGAACTCTGCACTGTGTACACAGCACACCCCTGAACTCTGCACTCTGTACACAGAGCACCCAGCAACCCAGCACTCTGTACACAGAGCACCCCGCAACCCTGCACTCTGTACACAGAGCACCCCGCAACCCTGCACTCTGTACACAGAGCACCCCACAACCCTGCACTCTGTACACAGAGCACCCCACAACCCTGCACACAGAGCACCCCGCAACCCTGCACTCTGTACACAGAGCACCCCGCAACCCTGCACTCTGTACACAGAGCACCCCGCAACCCTGCACTCTGTACAAGATGCATCTCTGAACTCCGCACATAACTCACTCTTGGTATTCATTGCCCCTTTAAGATCCTCCCGCTGAAATTTGACCACCCCCACAGTTCAATGTGGTTAGATAGGAGGGTGTGGTTTAGTTCCTGCAGGGGGACAACCCGGGCAACCAGCCTGCATGGCCGCCGCAGACCCGATCAAAGTCACATTCGGCTCTGATCGGGTCTCCATGTAAAAACCCGGAAGTGATGTCATGATACTTCGGGTACTCGGCGATAGATTAAAAAAAATGACAGCATTCAAAACAACCAAACTTGGTGTTTTGAATGCTTTTAAGTGCAGAGGAGGGGTTTGGGGGTCTTTTAGACCCCCAGATCCCTCCACAAGAGCATCTGTAAAAAAAAAAAAAAAAAAAAAAAATGTTGTTAAATGTCTGAAAATATCGGCCGATACCGATATGCGATGACCAAAATATCGGTATAAGCAATAAATAAAAAAAACAATATCGGTCGATCATTACTTTAGAGGCAAAAATACATTGCAGCGCTGTTCTTCCAGCAAAGTTGCATGCAAATTCATTCTGTACAAATTTCAGCAAAATCAAATGTTATTAGACCATTTTCTCTCCAGGTCAGATGTTCTTCATTCATAACGATAGCATAAATAAGGAAAATTCTGCATTATGGCCACTGGATTGAGCTGATGATCAGCTGAAAAAAATACTTACTATGGATTGTCAGCTCCATCAAATGGTTTAGAGCTCAGCAGCGCAGGTTTTAGGCATTACAGACTCACTTCCAAGTTGGTTTTTAATTTTTTTATTGAAATTATTACAAACATTTTAGAAAATATTTTGTAAGAAAGTATTAATCATTATGAACAGTGCTGAAAAATGCAGATTTCTAATTTTTTTTGGCTTAATAAAAAGAAAGGTAAGTGTGTCAAAATGTTCAGCTAAGGACAAGGCGTCACCCAATGGCCTGCAAGTACACGGCATAGCAGAGATAACTGGCAATGCAGGTGATATCGCATATGTCCTTCTATTGCTGGGAGCTGCAGGGAAAATCTGCTGTGTCACAAAAGATGCAGAATGTATACAATGTTCTCATATTTGTATAAAAATACAATGTGACATAAAAAGCTTGGGGGCTAAAATGTTCAAAGAAGGCCATAGAGGAAGAGATTGACATTTATCTATGTTTAATAGCAGCTCCTGGGGATCAGAGGGCACCAGTTAGGGCTCGTGCACATGGGCGTACTACAGTGTACACCCATGTGAAGGCAGTGTTTGCGTGCACTGGTATCCCGTGCATCCAGTCTCATTTATGTCAAATGGGACACAATCGCTGTATTCAAATTTGATGTTCATGCACGGACACAGCCGCTGCACCCAATTTGACGTCCGTGCACGGACACAGCCGCTGCACCCAATTTGACGTCTGTGTACGGACACAGCCGCTGCACCCAATTCAACGTTCGTGCACAAACACAGCCGCTGCATCCAATTTGACGTCCATGCACAAACACAGCCGCTGCACCCAATTTGACAAACATGCACAGACACAGCCACAGCACCCAATTTGACGTCGGTGCACGGACACAGCTGCTGCACCCAATTTGACGTCCATGCATGGACACAGCCGCTGCACTCAAATTGACATCCATACATGGACACAGCTGCTGCACCCAATTTGACGTCCATGCATAGACACAGCCGCAGTACCCAATTCAACGTTCCTGTACAAACACAGCCACTGCACCCAATTTGACGTCCATTCATAGACACAGCCGCTGCACCCAATTTGACGTCCATGCATAGACACAGCTGCTGCACCCAATTCAACGTTCGTGCACAAACACAGCCGCTGCATCCAATTAGACGTCCATGCACAAACACAGCCGCTGCACCCAATTCGACGTCAGTGCACTGACACAGCCGCTGCACCCAATTTGACGTCCGTGCATGGACACAGCCGCTGCACCCAATTTGACGTCCATACACGGACACAGCCGCTGCACCCAATTTGACGTCGGTGCACGGACACAGCCGCTGCACCCAATTTGACGTCCGTGCATGGACACAGCCGCTGCACCCAATTTGACGTCCGTGCATGGACACAGCCGCTGCACCCAATTTGACGTCCATACACAGACACAGCCGCTGCACCCAATTTGACGTCGGTGCACGGACACAGCCGCTGCACCCAATTTGACGTCCGTGCACGGACACAGCCGCTGCACCCAATTTGACGTCGGTGCACGGACACAGCCGCTGCACCCAATTTGACATCCATACATGGACACAGCCGCTGCACCCAATTTGACGTCCATGCATAGACACAGCCGCTGCACCCAATTCAACGTTCGTGCACAAACACAGCCGCTGAACCCAATTTGACATCCATACACGGACACAGCCGCTGCACCCAATTTGACGTCCATGCATAGACACAGCCGCTGCACCCAATTTGACGTCCGTGCAAGGACACAGCCGCTGCACCCATTTTGACGTCCGTGCAAGGACACAGCCGCTGCACCCATTTTGACGTCCGTGCACGGACACAGCCGCTGCACCCATTTTGACGTCCATGCACAAACACAGCTGCTGCACCCAATTTGATGTCAGTGCACAGACACAGCCGCTGCATCCAATTTGACATCCATGCACAAACACAGCCGCTGCATCCAATTTGACATCCATGCACAAACACAGCCGCTGCACCCAATTTGACGTCAGTGCACAAACACAGCCGCTGCACCCAATTTGACGTCAGTGCACAAACACAGCCGCTGCACCCAATTTGACGTCTGTGCACAGACACAGCCGCTGCACCCAATTTGACAAACGTGCATGGACACAGCTGCTGCATCCAATTTGACGTCAGTGCACAAACACAGCCGCTGCACCCAATTTGACGTCTGTGCCCCAAATGCAGACAGTGCGTGTTTTGGTCTGTGTAGTTGTCAGATTGGGAGCAGTGGCTTTGTCTGTGCAACAGCCACATCACCTTTGACATGAATGGGATTGCCAGTATGGGCATGCATGGAACACCTGTGCATTCCTTTGCCAGCAACCTTGCCCCTCGCACAGGCGTACACTGTAGTATGCTTGTGTGAATAAGGCCAAACTGAACATCCGATCCTTTGGTGATGTCACAGGCCACAGTTATAGGCCCCAACAACTAAGCTGACTGCTCCTGGGTTAGGGGCCATCTATACAATATCTGATGCCAAAAATAAAAATCACAAGTCTGAAAGGAATCCTGCAGACATGTAGACTGCCACTGATGTCCTCCCTTTGAAAATGCTACTTGCTTGGTTGTCATGACTGTTTGCAAAGTAATAAAACCACATACAGCCATTTTTCATCAGGAGATCAGAAATGGCGGTCTACATTGATAGATGTTCTTTTTTATTTTTAAAAGTTTCCGCAAAGCCAATTTTTTAGTTTTGGATGCAGAAGGAAATGGTTAAGACCCCTGTCGGTTTTTTGCTTTTGCCGTCTGTGTCCTATCTAATAGGATTTGCTTCACTTCCTGTCCCATACACACAGCAGGAAGTAAGAGGTGATCCTAACAAAGCGAGGAGATGGCCCCTTTTCGTCAGTTGTCATTAGAACAGGTGTCTCCACTGGGAGATTTCCCACTGTAAGATTGTGGATTTCCCATCACTTTATATACCCAAGACAATGGTCACAACCAATAAAGAAAGGGAATCTCCATAGTGGGGGACACAGCAATAAAAACCTGACAGAGGTAATAACCCCTTCACATTCTATTTAAACTGAAAAAAAAAAGAGTTCTGAGCTTTATATTCACTTTAAGTATGAAGCTTGCCTTTGAAGGACTGAGACTCTCTTCCTTGGTTTCCAGTAACTCCACTAAGAAAAACTCACCTCTGGAGTCCTAGAGATATTTAAAAACTACTGGAACATTTAACTCACCAAAATATTTTAATAATCAAAAAATATATATTATTTGGCTGTTTTATGGCTTAGCAAACGTGAAGTCTGGATTGTCATATCTCTAGAGCTGCCATTTTCAACCGGGGTCCCTCAAGGGCTTGCTAGGGGTTCCTTGAGCTGTGACCTCCCGGTTGATGCTTCCTGCATATTTGCAGGTCCAGTGCCATTCTAGCCAGGGGTTCCACAAGACCTGAAATTATTTAAAAGGTTCTCCTGGGATAAAATGGTTGAGAAAGGCTGCTCTAGAGTAAGATTGAAGGACTTCAAAAATTACCACTATACACAAATTATAGAATTTTTATAAATTAATTTTGCCTTGAAAGTTGTATGCTCACTGACAACAGGTGCAGGAGCTGGGAGGGGACAACCAGGTTCTCATAGGTCAAAACTCAGGGGAAAGCCAAGGTCTCAGATTCCGAAAATAGAAGGCAAACCAGCATTTCAGACTTCGATACTGAGGAGCAGACCAGCTTTTCCTAATTCAATACCTGGAGAAAACCAGCTTTGATACTTTGAGGCAGACCAGCTTGTCAGAATTTGATACTCGTTGGCAGGCCAGCTTCTCAGAATTTGATACTCGGTGGCAGGCCAGCTTGTCAGACTTCAATAGTTGGGAGCAGGCCAGTTTCTCAGAATTTGATACTCGGTGGCAGGCCAGCTTGTCAGACTTCGATACCTGAGGGAAAACCAGCTTCCCAGACTTCGATACTTGGGGGCAGGCTAGCTTCTAAGACTTCGATACTGTGGGAAGGCCAGCTTCTCATAGTTCGATACCTGCAGGAAAACCAGCTTCTCAGACTTCGATACTTGGGAGCCGGCCAACTTCTCAGACTTCGATACTTGGGAGCCGGCCAACTTCTCAGACTTCAATACTTGGGAGCCGGCCAACTTCTCAGACTTCAATACTTGGGAGCCGGCCAACTTCTCAGACTTCGATACTTGGGAGGCGGCCAACTTCTCAGACTTCGATACTTGGGAGGTGGCCAACTTCTCAGACTTCGATACTTGGGAGGGGGCCAACTTCTCAGACTTCGATACTTGGGAGGGGGCCAACTTCTCAGACTTCGATACTTGGGAGCCGGCCAACTTCTCAGACTTCGATACTTGGGAGCCGGCCAACTTCTCAGACTTCGATACTTGGGAGTAGGTCAGCTTCTCAGGCTTCAATACTTGGGAGTAGGCCAGCTTCTCAGGCTTCAATACCTGGTAGCGGGCAAGCTTGTCAAAATTTGATACTTGGGGGCAGGCCAGCTTCTTAGAATCCGATACCTGGAGGCAGGTTAGCTTCTTTGACTTCGATATTTGGGGGCAAGTCAGCTTCTCAAACTTTGATACTTGGAGGCAGGCCAGCTCACAGAATTCATATTTCAGAGACAGGTCAGCACTCAGAAATTAAGACTGGGGTGGAAGACTTTAAAACTCAGGGCAGGCCAGCTTTTGAACTTCAAAACTCAGGGCAGGCCAGCTTTGAAACTTTGACTATCGAAAGCAAGCCAGCTGTTAGATTTTCCAACCCAGCAAAAGGCTAGCACTCAGACTTTGAAATATGGGGGGCAGACCAGCTCTCAGGCCTTGTTACTTGGGGGAAGGCAAGCTCTCAGACTTTGTTACTTGGGAGCATGCCAGAGCTTAAATATCAACACTTGGAGGTAAGCCGGCTCTCAGACTTTGAAACTCGGGGACGGGCCGACTCTCAGGATTTCAAATCTCAAGGACAGGAGTGCAGAAAGTCAATATTTGCATAATAGAGCAATGTGTCTTTCTATGCTTCTGAGGAGCTCTGCAAGGATTGTGAAACTATCTGAAGATACTTTTCAGGGGCTGTTGTCTGTCTGCTCCCAACCCTAGTATAGATGTGACTAAAGTGAGAACATAGATAGTATTGAAGAGAGCCATCTAGCCCAACAGATGACTATTTTGTAAACCTATTCTATATAAGATGACCAACTAACATTTCCTTGTCTTTTTTCCATTCTACCAGCAGCAAAATATAGAGCAACGGGTTCCACAGAAAAAAAAAAAGATATGGATCTTAGTTTTTGTGCAGGTACAGGGGCTTCTTCTTACACAGTTGGGAATATTTCCAGCTCAGCTTATGCAGTGCATACCATAAAACATTTTTGGTATAGTGATCCTTTCAACCAAAGTCAATCTCTATGTGGATATCTCTTCAGAGGAGCACCTTGCGATGTGTGCCAGCCTCTAAAGGAGCTAGGTTAGCTCTGGTGCTGCTTGAATAAGGACGAAGGTGGAGACTGGACTGTAGTGAGGATCTGGTTCTGAAAGACGAAGATCTTCACCCTCTCGAAGACCCAGAGGAAGATGAGCAGGACGCTGACATACTGAACCCAGCCGAATTTGATCATTTCCCAAAATCCAGGCTGATATGTGCAGATTTATTAAGGACACAACTGGTATTAATTCCCAGAGGGAATACACGTGGAATAAAAAAGGAAAGGAAGTGGAGGAGGAAATTAATGTAACATAAGCAACATTTGGTGACCATATCCCAAATACAAAACAGACTTGTCATGGAATGATGACCTTGGGGCAGGAAAGGCTAACCAAGTTTTGCAAACCTGTCCTTAGGTAGCCCCCCGATTGTGCATGACATGTTTGTTTTTCACTTTGGAACCATAGTGCCATTATTTTGTGGTGCAAGGCATTCAGCATAAAAAAAGTGCAAACTGAAAAGCTCCTCTAAATTTTTCCTAAATTACAAAAGAGAAAAACAATCATCAAAACTGATACAGCCATAATCTGTTCCAGCTGTGAATGGCAACCAATCAGCTTGCCTCTTTCATTTTCAAAGCTTAAATGAACAAGCTGAAGTTAGAAGCGGATTGGTTACCATAAATAGCTGCTCCACATTCTGTTTGCTCCAGTTTTGATAAATTACCACCTGATAAAGCAGTGAATATGACTTTCAGCAAACATTCTCTGCAGTGAATCTTCAAGGTTCATGAATTTAAATGGCATTGATCGATTCTTCACCAGAAAATATTTGGTGAAAGTCACATTCACACACACACACATCCTAGGTTGAACTGGATGGACTGGTGTCTTTTTTCGACCTCACTAACTATGTAACATTCACTGCTTTATAAATCGATCCCTTACATTTCTCCTGGATGGATCCTTAAAGGAGAAGTATGGCCAAAGCTCTTCGCTCCATTGTTCTCCCGTGGGTCACAGAAGTGCACTTAGTTCTGCACTCTGTGACAAATATTCAGCAGAATTAATTTATTGATATATGAAACACAATATTTTTTATTGATTACTCTGTTGAGCAAAGGGGTTGATGTATATTTAAAGGGGTATGTACCATACTTGCATTTATAATGGGAATGTACTCATATTCACCCCTTCTGGAAACTGATTTTTTAGTTTTTTAATGAGATCTTTGATGAATCTCTCATTCCCTCCCCTAGGATCGCCCTTCTATCTATCCTCCTGAGCTCAGTCAAATCTCAGAAAACAAATCTTCTCTTTCCTTTCGGCTGCACGTCAGCTTATTACTAAATTTTGGAAAACTGATGCCCCCCCCCCCTCTAAACATCTGAGTAGATATCCTTAATGACACCATGCTCATTGAAAAGATACAGCCAAGAGAAATGGACACGTGGGAAAAGCATAAGTTGTGGTATTATGCGGCTCCATTATTTCACTTCCGACAAATTTCGGAGGGGACTTCTTGCACTACGTGGAAATGCACAATGGAACCGGTTGTCTCCAAAGTATCCAGGGTACCCCTGTACTGGACGACGTGATGGTGTCAGCAACTGTATGGCTAAGGGGTTAGGGTTAGGGTTAGGTTAGGAAGGGTTGCCGCTCTTCCCGTGGCCCGCCTCCCACTGTGTCTAAACAGCCGTCGAGGCCTCGTGCATGTAGTACTACGTGATTTCGCGCAGCCGAGCCGCCCTGCCGCAGTAATACTACGGTGGGCGGTCGGCAAGAGGTTAAAGTCCAAAATAGTAACTAGGTAAGGGTCCAACCATAAGATTAACAAAATGGGTTGAAGACGTGAAGATTCCACCACCGAAAGCAATATCCACCATCGCTCTAATAACCTGCTTACCAGAAAAAAAGACCACACGGGTCAACAACGCTGGGGGTATAACTCAATGTGGGCTGTAGTATCCTATGGCACAAACAAACCTCTCCTCTGTGGTTCTCCAAGCGGTGGGCAGCAAGAAATGCGCCATAGCGTAACAACATAATGATGGTTTATTGAGGGTAAAACAGATTACACTTACAAAACAGTAGTATTCACAGGCATTAGAACAAGCCGGCCAGCTGCAAACACAACACCCATCCTTCTGGGATCTCTCAAACGCGGTGACGTCAGCACATCGCAGACCAGACGCGTTTCGTCACAGATGATGTCGTCCTTGGGCATAGGATACTACAGCCTATATTGAGTTTTACGTCCAGCGTTGTCGACCCTTGTGGTCTTTTTTTTTCTGGCAAGAAGGTTATTCGAGCGGTGGTGGATATTGCTTTCAATGGTGGAATCTTCACGTCTTCAACCCATTTTGTTAATCTTATGGTTGGACACTTACCTAGTCACTATTTTGGACTTTTGCTGATGTTGATTTTTCACAAGAGCTTTGGTTCTTGGCTCTATTGTTTTTCATTTATTAGCTTTCATATCCTTTTTTTCACTACATGTCAATTTTGTTATGATTTCACAGTTAGCACAACTTAGTTTCTTTGCATATGTCTGTGTAGCGTACATCTCACTTTAAAGTTGCAGCTTTGGATTGCTTATTTACCGCAGTTTATTTTGTGTGCTTATTAAGTTTGTATTATTGTAGAAGAAACATAGCATGCCATTTTTCTAAAAGTTAGATTGATTTCCACTTTACTACCGGAGGATTTTGCTGTCTTACGTCCAGGCCACTTTTTGCGATTCGGCGCTGTGCGACTTTAACTGACAAATGCGCGGTCGTGCGACGCCGTACCCACAAAATTTACGTCCTTTTTTTCCAACAAACAGAGCTTTTTTTTGGTGGTATTTGATCACCTGTGTGCTTTTTACTTTTTGCGCTACAAACAAAAAAAGAGCGTTTATTTTGAAAAAATAACAATATTTCTAACTTTTTTTTATATGAAATTCCCCCCCCAAAAAACTTAAAAATCAAATTTTTTTAAAATTTTTGGCCAATTTGTTTTCTGCTACCTATGTTTGGTAAAAAAAAATCACGATAAGCGTATTTTGGTTTGCGCAAAAGTTATTGCGTTTACTAACTACGGGAAAGATTTCTGTCATTTTTGGTGTTTTTTTTTTTAACGCGTAATGGCGGCGATCTGCGATTTTTTTTGCGGGACTGCGACATTGTGGCGGACAGATCGGACCCTTGACTGACATTTTTGACACTTTTGGGGGTACCAGTGACATTACTACAGTAATTAGTGCTATAAATAGGCACTGTTACTGTAAAAATGACACTGGCAGTGAAGGGGTTAATTTTATTGGAGAGGGAGGGGTTAATGTATGCCTGGTGCTTACTGACGTGTGGGGGGGGAGGTGACTATGTGACAGAAGGACAGATCGGAGTGTTCAGCTATGCTGAACACTCCGATCTGTCACTCCCTGTCACTTAGGAGATCCGCCCGCTCTGTTTACACAGGCGGGCGGATCTCCTCACTCGATTCCCCGACGATCGGGGAAGAGCGGCGGCGATCGCCGCTGCTCCTCCCCTGGCCCGACTCCCGCTGTGACTGAAAGCAGCGGGAGTGCGCCTCCAGCGACGTAGGTCTACGTCGAGTCCAGCGACGTAGGTCTACGTCGCTGGACGGGATCGTGCCACATTGCTGCAGTAGCAGCAATGTGAGCAGAGGTAAAGTGGTTAAAGATCGTCAATCAGAGTGCTTTCTACAGACTCTGGAATCATGCAGAAGTAACAGTACTCAGTGTCTGGGCTAGATATCAACAAGATGCAACCTTGGCATCTAAGTGATTTGTAATAGTGAGGATTGAAGGATATTATTATTATTATAATAAAGCAGTGCTTCTCAAGCTTTTTTTCAGTCGAGGCACCCTCCAAAATTATCCACTTCTGGACCAGAAGATTTCCCCCCTTAATGACCAGGCCATTTTTTGCGATTCGGCACTGCGTTAATTTAACTGACAATTGCGCGGTCGTGCGACGCTGTACCCAAATAAAATTGATGTCCTTTTTTTCCTGCACAAACAGAGCTTTCTTTTGGTGGTATTCGATCCCCTGTGCGATTTTTATTTTTTGCGCTATAAACAAAAAAAGAGCGACAATTCTGAAAAAAAAAAAAACAATATTTTTCACATTCTGCTATATGACATTCTCAATAAAAAAAATGTAAAAATCAATTTTTTTTTACATTTTGGCCAATTTGTTTTCTGCTACATATTTTTGGTAAAAAAAAAGAAAAGAAAAAGAAAAATCACAATAAGCATATTTTGACTGGTTTGTGCAAAAGTTATTGTGCCTACTAACTACGGAAAAGATTTATGTCATTTTTATTGTTCTTTTTTTTACTATTAATGGCGGCGATCTGCGATTTTTAGTGGAACTGCAACATTGCAGCGGACAGATCGGACCCCTAACTGACATTTTTGACACTTTTGGGGGGACCAGTGACATTACTACAGTAATTAGTGCTAAGAATATGCACTGTAATAATGACACTGGCAGGGAAGGGGTTAACAGTGTGGGTGATCAAGGGGTTAAATGTGAGCCTAGGGGAGTGATTCTAACTGTAAGGGGGAAGGGCTTGTGAAATGATCACAGAGACCTGTGGTCCTACATAGAAGGATCACAGGCGCTCTGTGATCATTCCAGGGAGAAGAACGGTCAGCTGTGTTTACAACATCTGACCGTTAGTCTCTCTCAGAGGGGAGCGATCGCGGGAGTCAGGCGGCAATTGGAGCCGCCTGCCCGCTGCATCGGGGGTCCCACTGCCGAGTGGGGGCAGGAATGCACCGGCGGCCGCGCGTTCGCCCCCTAGCTGCAGGCGCGCGACCAACGTATACCTACGTCGGTTAGCGCAGGAAGGGCTGCCTACCGGGCGGTCCGTAACCGGTTATGGACAGTCTTGAGGCACCCCATTTTAAAATGTAAAAACTATTCTAATAGTTTTACATAATGCAGCAACATGAATACACGTAGGACACCCAACGTTAGAGGGGATTTATTCTGCCAAAGCAAATACACTTTTGCAAACCGGTACTGACTAGTATTCCAATGTTTCTCTTTTCCCTTAGTTTTCCCTTACCACTTAGCTAATGAAACCCCAAAGCTGATGGAGAAAAGCAAAAGGAAGGCCGAACAAGAATGGTATTCAGGCAACTGACATCCTCCTGATCAACTGCTGATGTGTTTGGTCGATAGGAGGTTGGCAGCTAGAAGTCTGTAATGGTGTACAATGAAAACCTGTGGCTTTGTGTAACTAAAAGACAGGTTTCATCCACCCACCGGCTTGTATACAATTTTGGGTACATTTTTAGCTTTTTTCCAAGGCACCCCCTGAAGAAACCTCAAGGTACCCTGGTTGAAAAAGGCTGTAATAAAGAGTAACGTAAAAAGGATATGAAATGATCTCCGTGGGGTACCGGATCACCGCATTGACCACAAATGGATCTGATGCACCTCGGCCAACAAGCCATATTGGACTCGGGTTGTCCAAGACTGTGGTCACTGTAATGACACAAAACATCCCAAACAATGACTCAAAAAAGGGACCGGAGGGGAGAGAGAATCCCTCCAATGGTTACTATGCTTCTCCTCTTTGGCAGCGAGAAACTTCTCTGGACTTACCGTTCCTCTCCTGATAGGATGATATGATGTTGGTGAGGTCATAAGAGCTTGCATATGGGCTGGATCCATTAATTATGGAAATCTACCAAATGAAAAACAGCAGTTATAGTACACCGATGGCCAAATTCATACAAAAGTTAGAAAGGTGAACCGTCTCTATTGCTAAACTCTCTCAATTAACATTAATCTTTAATATTTAATCTTTATTCTGTTAGCATTACATAATAATAATAATAATAATAATAATATAGGAAGGTATATTATATTTACAGGTTTTTAACTTTTTTTTATACATTTCTTCAGTGGCTTCCTGGTTTCTGGCATGGACCCAAATGATGGCATACATCCCAGGAGTCTTCATGGGCATTTTTTTCCCATCTGGAGGAGGAGGGGAGGGGCTTTCTCAGCTAAGCACACCCTCCGCCTGCATGGCTGAGCTAAGGGCAGATGGATTGCAGGAAGTAAATACTACATGAAACAGCTGCGCTTACTCAAGATGGCTGTGGTTAGAAATGCTGGAGGGGGGGGGGGGGGGGGGGGTTAAAAGTGCTTTCTCAACAAAAAAAGCATGGAGACATGGATGGATGGATGGGGGAGTTTGCTTTGCATATTAAAACGGAATTAAACAGCCTTATTGGTTTGTGGTGCTCAGATGTCGCATAGTTCCACTTTAGCATTACCTAATCCTTTATTTTGTACCAAAAATTGGGAAATAAACTGTTATTGTGTGCAATTTAATATAATTTTAGTGCATTTTTTAAAAATTATAGATTTGATAAACAGTTGCACAAATTTTGCGTTCACATCCAATTGAGCTGACCCTTGTAAGTTACAGACATCTTATTCCTCTGTGATCCTTCACAGTGCTTCTTTCAATAGTGAAGACAGAAAATTCAGGTTCTCCTATCACAGTGTCCCCATACATCAGGTGTCTCTATCACAATATTCCCTTACATCAGGTTCCCCTATCACAGTGTCCCCAACATCAGGTGTCCCTATCACAGGGTCTCCATACATAAGGTTCCCCTATCACAGTGTCCCCCATACATCAGGTGTCCCTATCACAATATTCCCTTACCTCAGGTTCCCCTATCACAGTGTCCCCATACATCAGGTTTCCCTATCACAGTGTCCCCATACATCAGGTTCCCCTATCACAATATTCCCTTACATCAGGTTCCCCTATCACAGTGTCCAGATACATCAAGTGTCCCCATACATCAGGTTCCCCTATCACAGTGTCCTCCTACTTTAGGTGTCCCCATACATCAGATAGCTCCTCCTTTCTCTCCCCATGCTAAAACTGAGGCAAGCTCTCAGTCTCAGTGCTGGCTCTCCTATGCCCCCTGCAGGAGGGAGGAGAAAGCTGTGTCCATTTTCCAATCACAGTGTCCCCATACATCAGGTTCCCCGATCACAGTGTCCCCTTACATCAGGTGTCCCCATACACCAGGTTCCCCTATCACAGGGTCTCCTACATTGGGTTTCCCCATCACAGTGACCATTTACATCAGATTTCCCCATCACAGTGACCCCTTACATCAGTTGTCCCCATCAAAATGTCCCAATACATCATGTTTTCCCATCACAGTGTCCCCTTACATCAGGTGTCCCCATACATCAGGTTCCCCTTTCAAAGTGCATCAGAGTTGTACCCCCCACCTTGTACTCACAGATCACAAATGTTGTTCCCACCTGCAATGAAGGTGGCTCCTCCTTCCTCTCCCCATGCCAAGACTGAGGTGAGTTCTCAGTCTCAGTTCTGGCTCTCCTCTGCTCCCTGCAGGAGGAAGAAGAAAGCTGAACCCTCTTTCTAGCAGAAGCCAGCTGCTGCTCCTTCGGACAGGAGTGACATTGCAGGTACTCCTGTCAAAGAAAAGCAGCACAAGAGGCCAAATCACCAGTAACCCCCACTTCCTCAACACTGCATGATCCCCCCCCCTTTGTCCTGACCCTGATCATGGGGCCCCCATGCACCTGGGGCCCCAGGACAGTAGTCATTCATTAAGATCCCTCTGTGACTAGGACTTGTAACTGCTGTACCAGTATGGAGGAAAGCAAAGTTAGAATTGGGGCTGTTCCAAGACATAATAAACCAAATGTAATACAATTTGCCAGCGACCATGCCAAACTAACTGATTTGTATTGGTGGAGCGGTCTTCTTCTGTTGCAGGATTACTCTTACATTGTAGGTGGTGTCCAGGCCCTGGTGTCCCAGCAGCTGTCTCTGTTGTAGCCTCAGGTCTCCGTTGATGTAAAGCTGGGCTCCAGGAAGTGGAGACGCATGCTGAATAAACGCCATGCTCTGCATTACAAACGTAGACATCCTCTGAAAGAATCATAGAGATAAAGCATTTTAGAAGAATAGCAAATGCAAAGAAAAAACAAGTGTCATGGTCTGTGGCTGCACGTGTGCTGCCAGCACTGGGGAGCTACAGTTCACTGAGGGAACCATGAATGCCAACATGTACTGTGACATACTGAAGCCGAGCATGATCCCCTCCCTTCAGAGACTGGGCTGCAGGGCAGTATTCCAACATGATAACGACCCCAAACACCTCCAAGACGACCACTGCTTTTATAAAGAAGTCGAGGGTAAAGGTGATGGACTGGCCAAGCATGTCTCCAGACCTAAACCCTATTGAGCATCTGTGGGGCATCCTCAAATGGAAGGTGGAGGAGTGCAAGGTCTCTAACATCCACCAGCTCTGTGATGTCATCATGGAGGAGGGGAAGAGGACTCCGATGGCAACCTGTGAAGCTCTGGTGAACTCCATGCCCAAGAGAGTTAAGGCAGTGCTGGAAAATAATGGTGGCCACACAAAATATGGACACTTTGGGCCTAATTTGGACATTGTCACTTAGGGGTGTACTGACTTTTGTTGCCAGCGGTTTAGACATTAATGGCTGTGTGTTGAGTTATTTTGAGGGGACAGTAAATTTACACTGTTATACAAGCTGTACACTCACTACTTTACATTGTAGCAAAGTGTAATTTCTTCAGTGTTGTCACATGAAAAGATAGAATAAAATATTTACAAAAATGTGAGGGGTGTACTTACTTTTGTGAGATACTGATATATTTATATATAGATACAGGAGTGTTAAAGACAATTTGATCTAATAAGGTACCTTCATCCCAAATATCTGTCAAAAGGTGAGGGCTAATGGCTCAAAGTGAGATAAAGAAGGGAATGGATATAAGGAGGATCAGAGGGAGCAGAGAGGGAAAGGGAGAGGAAAGGAGGAAGGAAAAAGGGGGAAAAAAAAGAGGAAAGGGAAGGAAAAGGAAAGGAAAGGGGAGGGGGAAGGAGGGGAAAGGGGAAAAGCGAAGGGGAGAAAAGGTGGGGGCTAAGGGGATTTTAACACCGATTTTACAAATCACTGTAAATATTGGTTAAAAATATATACATTTTATTTTATAAATACAAAAAGACACATATTAAAATTGCAAATGGGAACTGCACACAGAAATACAATATATATGATAGATAGATATATAGAAAAATCTCTTCACATATGGGCCAAAGACAGCAAAAAACGGAATTTTTGTAAAATCTTACCTGTAAAATTCCTTTCTCTGAGTCCTCCGACAGTCGCCGCCTCTTCATATTCGTCACATATGGGGTATTAGACTTTGCTCCGAAGGAGTAGCTAGGCAACAGAATATGTTAACAATAAAGCTTTAACATATCCCACCCTCAAGGGGTGGTCCCCTCAGTCAATACCCTCCTACTTCCTGCAACCATATCTCAGTTTTAGTGGAATAGCAGTAGAGTATACATTCAAACCCCAAAAGAGGGGCGGGGGCGGCGACTGTCGGAGGACTCAGAGAAAGGAATTTTACAGGTAAGATTTTACAAAAATTCCGTTTTCTCTTACGTCCTCCGACAGTCGCCGCCTCTTCATATTCGTCACATATGGGGACGTCCCAAAGCAGTGCAAACATGAGGGGTGGGAAACGCATCCGCGCCGAAAGGCAACGCAGTCTCCACATCAAAGAAAGGAACCTTACCAAAGGAAGGAAACCAGCTGGGCAACAGCAAAAATAAGTGCTCAACAGGAGCAACAACCCAGGAAAAGACAAAAAACCAGGGGATACAAAAAACTATCCCAACAGCCAGGAGTCCCCAACAAGGGACCCTATGGAACAGCCGCACTAAGAACCTTGCGGCCAAAGGAAGCATCCGCCGATGCCTGAACATCTACTTTGTAGAATTTTGTGAAAGTGTGTACGGTCGACCAAGTCGCCGCCTTACACACCTGGGCTACAGAAGCCCCATGACGGCAGGCCCAAGACGTACTCAGTGATCTAGTAGAGTGCGCCTTCACAGGCACAGGGGGAACCTTCCCCTGCAAGGCATAGGCCTGTTCAATGGTCTGCCTGATCCATTTGGCGATGGTAGAGGCCGAAGCCGCCATGCCCTTCCGAGGACCCTCTGGAAGGACAAACAAGGAGTCAGTCTTACGAAAAGACTCAGTCGATTTAAGGTAAACCCTTATCGCCCGAACAACATCCAGAGAGTGCAATCTCACCTCCTTCGGATGTTTAGGCTTCGTGCACAACGAAGGCAAAACAATATCCTCGTTAAGATGGAATTCCGAAACTCGTTTCGGTAGAAAAGAAGGATTAGGTCGCAAGACCACCTTATCCAAATGAACAACCAGGTACGGAGACTTGCAGGACAAAGCCGCCAGTTCCGACACTCTGCGAGCCGAAGTGATCGCCACCAAAAAGGCGACCTTTTTGGACAACATAGACAACGAGATCTCCCTGATCTGTTCAAAAGGAGCACGTTGTAACACAGATAGAACGAGATTCAAGTCCCAAGGGGGCAAAGGATCCCTCCTAGGAGGAACCAGATGCCGCACACCCTGAATAAAAGTGCCAACCAAGGAGTTGGAAGCCACGGGACGTTGAAACAGAACGGCCAGCGCCGACACCTGACCCTTTATCGTAGCCAGCGCCAAACGCTGATCGACACCCGTCTGAAGGAAAGACAGCACACGGGAAACCGAGTACGTGCGGGGTGAAAACCCCCTGGACTCACACCAGGCAAAATAGGCCTTCCAAGTACGGTAATAAACCTTCCCCGAGGAAGACTTCCTCGCGTTGATCAAAGTATGAACGACCTCTGGAGAGAGACCCTTCTCCTTCAGGACCTCGGTCTCAACAGCCAGGCCGTCAAAGCCAGCGACTGTAAAGCAGGATGGTAAATCGGTCCTTGAGACAGTAGATCGTCTCGAAGAGGCAGACGCCAAGGGGCGTCGACCGCCAGATTCACGAGGTCTGCGTACCAGGACCGGCGAGGCCAGTCCGGTGCCACAAGAATCACCGTGCTGCGTTCCGAGTGCAACCTGCGAAGGAACCTGGACAGCAACTGAATCGGTGGAAACGCGTACATCAGCCTGTACTGATGCCACGGGGCCACTAACGCGTCCGACGCGTCTGCCCGAGGGTCGCGCGTCCTTGCCACGAACCTCTTCACCTTGTAGTTGAGGCGAGACGCGAACAGGTCCACATCTGGAAGACCCCACTTCGTGCACAACATCTGGAAGACAGCCGGGTGGAGAGACCATTCCCCCTGATCCAGGGTCTGGCGACTCAGATAGTCCGCCTGCCAGTTCTCCACTCCCGGAATGTGAACCGCCGTTATCGCCGGGACATGAGTCTCGGCCCAAGACAGAATGTCGGCCACTTCTCGAGCCGCTCGGGCACTCCTGGTGCCCCCTTGGTGGTTGATGTAGGCCACCGCCGTGGCATTGTCCGTCTGCACCCGAACCGGGCAGCCCTGCAGCCGGTCCGTCCAGCGATGAAGACAGAGCCTTATCGCACGCAATTCCAGAATGTTGATCGGGAGGGAAGACTCCCCCTCCGACCAGGTCCCCTGGGCGGACAGAACGCCCAGAACACCACCCCAGCCCGACAGGCTGGCATCCGTGGTGATTATCGTCCACGAGATCGGACGAAACGACTTGCCCCCGGACACCAACGGGGACTGGAGCCACCACAGAAGGTTTTCCCTGGTGCGATGACCCAACGAGATCTGAAGATCCAGAGATTGAGGTCGCCCGTCCCACCTGGACAGGATCTCCGCTTGGAGACCCCGCGTGTGAAACTGCGCGAAAGGAATCGCCTCGAAGGCCGAGACCATCAATCCCAGACATCTCATACCCGTCCGCAGAGACGAGTGTGGAACGTCCCTGAGGGACCTGACTTCCTCCTGAAGAGTCCTGAGTTTGTCTTCCGGCAGGAAGACCTTCGCCTGCACCGAGTCCAGTATCATTCCCAGATAGGGGAGACGAACCGACGGACTCAGTGTCGACTTTGGAACATTTATCGTCCAACCGAACTCCTGCAGAGTTTGCATTGTGACAGACAGGTCCTTCTCCAGACCCTGTCTGGTCGCAGACCGAACCAGAATGTCGTCCAGATACCCCAGGACAGAAATGCCCTGGGCTCTCAATAATGCCAGAACCGGTGCAAGCACCTTGGTGAAGACCCGCGGAGCCGAGGCGAGCCCAAAGGGCAACGCCACAAACTGGTAGTGATCCTCCGCAATGGCAAATCGAAGGTACCTCTGATGACCCTCGAATATGGGGATGTGAAGGTACGCATCCTTCAAATCGATGGAGGCCATGAATTCCCCCGGAACCAGGGCAGCCACCACCGAGCGCAGGGATTCCATGCGGAACTTGCGAACCCGCACAGAGCGGTTCAGAGCTTTCAAGTCCAGAATCGGACGAACCTTGCCCTCCTTCCTGGGCACGGTGAACAGATTGGAATAAAACCCCCGAAATCTGTCCCGATGAGGCACCGGAACCACCACTCCCTGAGCCCTCAGGTCCCGCACCGCCAGGTGCAGATCCCGCAGGCGCTCTGGAGACAGTTGAAGATTTGAGGGAAAAAATCTGCTCTCCGGCCGAGAGAGAAACTCGATCTTGTAACCAGATCGAACGATTTCCAGAACCCATCTGTCCCTCACACGGGCCAACCAGGGCTGAAGAAAACCGAGCAAGCGTCCCCCCACCCCAAAACTGGGTGAGGGCGCCCCTTCAGGCCGAACTGTTATGGGCCGCAGGTCCGGATTGACCGGACTTCTGTTTCCCAGACCAGGGCTTCTTCTGAGAGCCTTGGCCCTTGAACGGTTTGCCCTTGTAGTGCGGCCGAAAGGCACGAAAGGACCCCTGAGGGGGCCGAAAATGAGCATGCTTCTTCCCAGAAGCCCCCTTAGCCTTGGGGAAATGGGGCAAGAGAGTGCTCTTACCCCCGGTAATCCCCTTAATCAACACATCCAGGGACTCCCCAAAAAGGCGAGACCCATCATAAGGCAGATTGGCTAAGGTTTTACGTGAAGATTGGTCCACCGACCAACATTTCAACCAAACCAGGCGGCGAGACAACACCGCCACGCTGTGCACACGCGCAGCCAACGGAATCAGGTCCAGGTCCGCATCACACAGATACATGACACCCTGGTGGATCTGATCCACCATATCCAGGGTCGCCGCCGAGGCCGAATCGGCCACTAGGACGCGCCTAAGCATCTGCGTCCAACTTGCGATCGCCTGGGCCGCCATGAGAGAAGCAAACAGAGCCTTAAGCATAGAACCCGTAACAGAATAGGTATGACGGGCAAGAGACTCCAGTCTCCTATCCGTGGCATCACGGAAAACAGGGGATCCCTCTGCAGGGATCGCAGTGGCTTTGTTCAAAACCGCAATAGCATGATCCACTGGCGGAGGCACACACCACCGTTCATCAGTGGCAGGCGAGAAAGGATAACGCAGCTTAAATTTACTTGGTACCGCAAAAGGCTTGCGCAAATCGCGCCATTGGTCCTTAACAGCGCGTTGAAAATCAGCATTGCAGGGAAAAACCTGCGGCGTCCTGCGTTTTCTCTGCGTCCCATAAGCCGCCAAGGCAGCCGGGGGACACACCTCGTCCTGCAAACGTAGCGTCTGCTTAATGGAAGCAATCAACTCATCCATGATTGCAAGCTCTTCAGGCGAGCCAGGGGGAGAATTATCAACCCCCTCAACTTCAGCCTCTACCTCAGACCCCACTAGATCAAGAGAGGAGCGGGACCCCGATAGGGGGGTCCCTGCCAGAACAGCCCCATCACCTTCACCCTCAGAATCAGAGGACAGAGCAACTCTGGGCCGTTTAGTAGATTGAGCAGCCACCAGCATTTGCACCTGTGCAGCAAGGCCAGCCACAATAGTGGCTAAATCCCCCCCTGGGGGGGAAACAGCGGTCCCCTGGCTTTCCACCAATACTGTGGGAAACTTGCCCTCCTGAGAATCCATTGCCCCTGTATGCCAGACAACCAAGGGTTAACTGCCCCCTTACAGCAAGCGCGGCAAGCGCAGCCCACCGCACCACACTCAGGCACAATGAGACCCCCACAGGGAATATACAGACTGAATACAGGCAATGGAACACAGGACTAGAAGGATAAAACCTGAGGAGACTCCGCTGCTGCTGCTGCCTCGATCGGTGCTTCCAGGAGAGAGGAAGTGATGCTGCCAGGGCGCTCTATGTAAGCCTATGGAGGCTACAAGAAAATGGCCGCCGTGCATGTAAACCATGCGGCCGGAGCGGGCGCCGGTAAAATGGCGTCGTTTGGCGCCGAAATCGCCGCTCCACAGTGCATAAAATCACACACAATTTTATCCCATTATATGGATACATGTTAGATCGCCGCAGCGATCGCTGTATATGCCCCAACATGCCATTAAAAACATGCCCCACAGCACACAGCTCCTCACACTGCCCAGCCTGACATACTCAGTGTCATACAGCTCCCCCCCCCCCCCTTGCAGCCCACAGCATGCAGCCGAGAGATAGGGAGACAAGCAGTGTGATTAAAGGCAGGTTACACAGTCCCAGACTGAGACCCCCCCCAGACAGACAGGTCCCCACATAGATACACTTACCTCACACGGCGTGGGGAACCCGCACAGGCGAACAAGCCGCTGCACATGAGGCAGGGAGAGTCGCAATTCAAGACGCACACAATGGCGGTTCAGAAACCGCACATCGTCCGGTGAGGTAGCCACCTCACCAATCATCCCTGCACCGAACAGGGATGGGTCGTTCACTGTGCCAGGAGCGTTACCTGGCTGAACGCTCGATGGCAGACTGGGAAGCCACTGACCCACGACCTGCGACCAGGGGGATCAGCCCGAGACCCAGTCCGCATGATCCTCTTCGTCCGAAGAACTAACTAATGCTGACAAAAATAACAGCTAAGTAAAGGTAGAGAGAAAACTCAAACAAAATATTAAAAAGAAGAAAGAGTCTGGGACAAAAAGTCCCAGCACAGAGAGAGCCAGCCACTCCTGACAAGCTAGACATTAAAACTGAGATATGGTTGCAGGAAGTAGGAGGGTATTGACTGAGGGGACCACCCCTTGAGGGTGGGATATGTTAAAGCTTTATTGTTAACATATTCTGTTGCCTAGCTACTCCTTCGGAGCAAAGTCTAATACCCCATATGTGACGAATATGAAGAGGCGGCGACTGTCGGAGGACGTAAGAGAAACTTGTATTTAGGCCTTTCCCGACATGTTTCGCTGTCCATATACCACTTCTTCAGGAGCATAGATTACAGAAGAGATCATCCACAAATATAAAAGGGGGAGTATACAAACAGGTTGAGGATTCAGTCAGGGACCTATGCACTGTATGTAGCAGGGTTCAGTAATTAAAGCAACCACTCAGAGGTTGGGTTGTTCCAATTTACAATCCACGATAGCGGATAGCCAGGACAGGAGGATAATGGGGCTTATTATCCTAAACATCTATAGGGCTTCATTCTATTCACAGAGTTGCCTTATGTGGAATCAGTCATATAGACCAAACTAATGCCTAGTCCGATAAGGCTTAGAAGTTCCAGCCTTGAAACGGAAGGGTGGTCCCTGTCTGTCTTCCCATCGACGGGGCGACAGGCGACGAAAAGACAGACCGGGACCACCCTTCCGTTTCAATGCTGGAACTTCTAAGCCTTACCGGACTAGGCATTAGTTTGGTCTATATGACTGATTCTACATAAGGCA